>NC_040088.1:65791676-66013562 GCF_003369695.1 Bos indicus x Bos taurus | reverse complement strand
GACTTGGGAGCCTCTTAATCTGAGACCGCTTAAGCTATTCCAGGGAACCAGCCCAGCACACGCACCCCTGGTGTGGTTTCTCCACACCGATGTAGGTGTTGGCCTCAGGGTGACGCTCAGGGCAACCCATCTTTGTGCTGCTTGCTCACAGCTCTGATTTCAGCATTCGGGTTTTTGTTTAAGGCCCGTGGAGGCTTCTATAACTTTCTGTGAGGACACCGCACCTTAAATGATCAGCTATGCACGGCTCTGGTTATCTGGTGAATGTGGAGGACTAGGATAAGGCAGCCATCCATCTATTAAGAGTCCAGGATGGAAACAGAACCCCACACCGCTGCCACCCACATACATACACACACCTGTCTCGAATCAGTTTTGTTTACCATCCAGGAGCCTGAATAACAGTTCAAAAATACAGATCTCATTGGAGATCACTCTCCTCATTGAAACCCTTCATTTCTTGTAAACTTCATTGACTTCTGTGTCTTAATTTTTCTGTTTAGTTCCTCATGAGAAAAATGAAATCATACTTATGCTTATGAAGGAGATACTTATGCTTGATATTATAAGAATAATATATTAAACATATGAGGTTATGTGCTTGAGTACTTTTAGATTGAAAAAAACCAGAAGCTAATGCCAGGTAGAGACCTAATGTTTAGGGGAATAAGTGTCAGTGACACCAGCACATATGAAGGATAGATTTTCTGGGCGGCAGGTGTGGGTTTCAAGCTGCCTCCCCGTGCTCTTTATTGGTCAGTTGCTCATCTGTTGCACATCACTGGAGTTACCTTCCAGGGAGACTAAGAGCATCGGAAGCCAAGGGCTCCAGGCAGACTTGGCCTGGGCAGCCTCTGTCAGTACTTGCTTTCCCCTCCTGAAGGTTCCACGTTGCATCGGATCACCCTCCGTCCGCTGCCGCGGGCATCTTTCCAGTTTCCTCCAGTGCTGACCTCAGGGTGTAGGACAGGGGGCACTCCCCATAGGATTCAGCTTCCTGAGTCCTCATGTTCCTCAGCTTTGTGCTCGGGGTCCCTGGGGGGATTTCCTTGCAACAACTCTGTGAGGACTCTCACCCAGCATCTTGCATTGGTGCCAGCTGTGAGCACGGTGACATTTCAGTGAAGGTAAGGAGATGCAGGAACAGGCCAGCTGTAAACACAGTGAACCAAGGTGCCGAACACACTAGTCACTGGCTCTTTTAGGAGCTAAGAAAGCTTTGTTTTTCTGTAGCTTATCTCTTGAGAGATGCAAGCCAGAGCAGGTTAACACTGGATACAGGGAGGGACTGGTGCCCTGTGTCCCCATCCAGGGAAGGAAAGTGGGGCTGGGGGTCATTGCAAGACCAGACTCTGTCAGGTGACCAGCTCCTGGAATTCCCACTCTTCTTTCTTTTTAAAAATTTGTTATCCAGAATCGAGTTGGAAAAGCTTTCTGAAGAAAACACGCTCTTGAAAAATGAGCTGGGGAGGATCCAACAAGAGCTTGAAGCTTCAGAAAGGACGGAGGCTGCACAGAGGTAAGGGCCAGCTCATGGGTCCCACCCCAGCCACCCATCCCAGACACGGTTTGCTCATCACAGAAGAAGCTCAGAGGGCATTACTGTAGAAAGTGGGACGTGTTCACAGATAACCCACATTCCAGGAACAGTCAGCAGAGAACTGTGCTGCCCTCCGACCAGCCTTGATGGGCACGGGAGGGCTCAGGCGTCCTACAGAATACTCCATAGCGTGCTCAAGGGTCAGAGGAGGCATCCTGCATCCCTGTAGGGGCAGGAGGGCCTCTTACAACCTTCCTGGGCCAGGAGAATCTGTTTCTTCTTGTCCTGATGATGATTTCAGCCCTGCTGTTGTCCACGGTTCATTCCTGGTCTGTTGATTTCAGTGTGTCAGAGTCAGGGGTCTAGGGCAGGGGCCTGAGCACTGAGGCAGGAGCTGTGTGTATTGTAGAGGGATACTTGTTGGTAGATTTCAGCTTTCACTATCAGAGCCTCATCTAAGAAGGGTTTGGCTTTTTTTTTTTTTTTTAATAAAATTCAAATGAGCTCAGCTGTAAACTGCTGAGAAGGTGGTGTTGATTTGATAAAAAGTGCCTGACGATTAAAGTGTGGAATCCAGAGTGGATGGTCACCCAGCGATCACTGTTACGTTACAGCAATTCTGAAATCTGAAAGGTTTCTTCCCTCCAAGAACCATTTTCCCTAAGTTTGGTGCTGGGGCCCTTTTGACAGCAGATGTCAGCAAATGTAAGGCTGTGTTGATCATTATGCTTCTGGGTGTGAAGAGCACTCCCACGTGCTGGAGAGAGATTAACATGTGCTGTGCAACTGAGGAATGTAGTGGAGGGTTTGTTCTTACAGTGCTGGCAGGGTTCCTCTGGCTCCCAGGCTGGGATCCAATTGGGCCAGCACAGTAACAGTGCAGGACAGTGACAAACCAGTGGCTGTAGGGTATCGAGAACAGGTGCACAAACCAGCACCACGGTGACCACGGTGAGCAATGACTCATCAGTGACACTGTTAACTTTGCTTCTTCAACAGGAAGGAAATTGAGGTTTTAAAGAGAGACAAGGAAAAGGCCTGCTCTGAGATGGAAGAGCTCCGCACACAGGTTAAGTATTGACCCCTGGTGTGAAACGGATGCCCCCCTCCCTTTTCCATTGTTTTGAAATAATCTCAAACTTGCAGAAAGGAAACAGAACATTTTTATGGAAGTTACAAGAGTTGCTGGCCCATCAGCCCCTCCCACTCCAAGTTGGGGAATCACTGTGGATATGACGGGGTGTAGCCTCGTCAGCCACAGCCAGGACCTCGTGTGGCTTGTCTGCCTTTCCTTGTTCTTAGGACCTGATGCTTTTGAAGGTTATAAGCAGTTGTTTTGGTGTGTCTAAAACTTCCTTATAATTGGATTCCGATTATGTGGGAACATCCCCTTCTCATTCTATCCTGTCCGGGGACACAAGCTTTAGTGACGTCCTTAGATTCTTGGTCAGGTGCTGTTGGCCAGGCTTCTTCACAAAGTTACTTTCCCCTTGGTAATTACGGAACATTTTATAGGAAAATCCTTTGAGATGATGTGAATGTCCTGTTCTTCATCAAACTCTCACCCAGTTGTTCTCCCTGTTTATTTAATGGGTTATAATATGTTACCATCAGTATTTATTTTCATGCTCAACTGTCCCAGATTTGGCTAATAAGAGCCCCCTCCTGGTGAGTTCTGGGCCCTCCAGACAGGTCCTGGTCATTATTTGAGCACTTCCTTACTTTCTAGTGTCCCATGATATTCCAGGTTCATCTGGTACTTCCCTTGCCCCAACCCTGGAAGCAGCCACTTCTCCAAGGAATCCTTGGTGACTTTTAGCTCAGAATGGTACGTGGAGACCAAGATTTGGGTACTGGGGGTGCTCACGGCTCCAGGATCATCACTATGTCCGAATACAGTTAGTGCGTGGAACTAGGGAGTGTATATTTATGATGCTCACATGCATGTGGTTTCAGGTATATTTATTTGTACACCTCTCTACTAGAAATCATAAATTCAAACTCTGAAATTCCAATATCACAGGGATGGTTCTAGCTTTCTCTCTCTGTATTTATAACTTATGCCTCTAGCAGTGAAAAGCCTGGTCTCCATCATCCTCAGTGGATGGACTTACTGTTTGGTCAGTCCCCTTTAGCCTGCACATGAATGCCCTTCTCACGCTGTTTAGCGCTGACCACCACACTGGTCTCCCTTTGCGCCACGAATAAGTGCTTTCTGCACTTGGTCTCTCTTACTGGCTTTTGTACCCAAGCTCACAGCTAGGAGGGCTTCCCTTGTGACTCAGCTGCTAAAGAATCCACCTGTAGTGCGGGAGACCTGGGTTTGGTCCCTGGGTAGGGAAGATCCCCTGGAGAAGGGAAAGGCTACCTACTCCGGTATACTGGCCTAGAGAATTCCAAGGGGTTGCAAAGAGTTGGACACGACTGAGCTTCTTTCACTTCACTTCACACAGCTTGGATGTGTCATTCTTTTTTATTTTTTTTTTAAATTGAAATTATTACTGAGAATTGCAGGCTCACATGTGGTTGTAAGACATATATTACAGAGGAATACACTCTGTCCAGTTTCCCCAGGGACCACGTTTTATTAAACTTTAGTATAGTGTCTGTGTTAGTATGCTAGGGCTGCCATAGCAAAGCACCACAGACTGAGGGGCTTACACAACCAAGTTTATTTCCTCACAGTGCTTGGAGTTAGAAGTTCAGGTCAGGGCGGGGCTGGTTTCTTCTGAGGCCTCTCTCTGGTTTGTACACAACTGTCCTGCCTGTGTCTTCACGTGGTCCTCCTTCAGATGCGTCTGTGTCGTCATCTCTTATTGGGGCACCATCATACTGCATTCATACGACCTCGTTTTACCTTAATTACCTCTTTCAAGACCCCGTCTCCAACTACACTCCCTCTGTACAGGATTGGAGGTTTGGGCTTCAACATTGAATTGGGGTGTGAGGGGGCGCAAGTCAGCCCTTAATGAGCATCACAGTCAAGCTCTTGACATTGATGCATCCGTAGGTCTTACTTCCCCAGTTTTTTTTTTGCGGGGTGGGGGGGTGGTGGTGTTCTTTTTCTTGGGGGAGGGGTTCGTTGCCCCACGGCACGTGGCATCTTAGTTCCCCAACCAGGGATGGAACCCGAGTGTCCTGCCTCGGAAGGCAGGTTCTTAACCACGGGACCACCCAGAACGTCCACGTGCTCCCGCAGCTTTGCTTATGCTCTCGTGTGGTGTCAGGTCTACACGGTTTTATTCCCTGTGCAGGTTCATGTCTCCACAACCCAGCTGCAGCGCCACTAGGTCCTTCATATTGTTCATTCACAGCGACATCCGCCATCTGTCTTTCTGCCCACCTATCTCAGCCCCAACAGCACCCTTACAGCAGAAAACAAAGAGGAACTGAAGAGCCTCCTGATGAAAGTGACAGAGGACAGCCAAACTTGTACCATTTCTCCAGCGACACACAAGAAGCCATCCCAAATGAGCTCTCTGGGACTGCCTCTCCACATACCACGGCTCCCTGCTGCGTGTCCACAGTAGTTTCTTCCTGCCACTGGATGGCATTCCAAGGCGTTAACATCCCACAGCTCGTCTTCAGTTCAGTTCAGTCTCTCAGTCGTGTCCGACTCTGCGACCCTATGGACTGCGGCGTGCCAGGCTCCCCTGTCCATCACCAACTCCTGGAGCTTGCTCAGACTCATGTCCATCGCGTCGGTGATGCCTTCCCCCCATCTCATCCTCTGTCGTCCCCTTCTGCTCCTGCCTTCAGTCTTTCCCAGCATCAGGGTCTTTTCCAATGAGTCAGTTCTTCACATCAGGTGGCCAAAGTATTGGAGTTTCAGCTTCAGCATCAGCCCTTCCAATGAATATTCAGGACTGACTTCCTTTAGGATGGACTGGTTGCTGTCTGCACCTTGCAGTCCAAGGGACCCTCAAGAGGCTTTTCCAACACCACAGTTCAAAAGCATCAATTCTTCGGCACTTAACTTTGTTTATGGTCCAACTCTCACATCCATACATGACTACTAGAAAAACCATAGCTTTGACTAGATGGACCTTTGTCAGTTTTTTAACATGCTATCTTGGTTGGTCATAGCTTTTCTTCCAAGGAGCAGGCGCCTTTTAATTTCGTGGCTACAGTTACCATCTGCAGTGATTTTGGAGCCCAAGAAAATAAAGTCTATGACTGTTTCCGTTGTTTTCCCATCTATTTGCCATGAACTGATGGGACCGGATGCCATGATCTTAGTTTTTTGAATGTTGAGTTTTAAGCCAACTGTTTCATTCTCTTTCACTTTCATCAAGAGGCTCTTCAGTTCCTCTTTGCCTTCTGCCATAAGGGTGGTGTCATCAGCGTATCTGAGGTTATTGATGTTTCTCCCGGCAATCTTGATTCCAGCTTGTGCTTCATCCAGCCTGGCATTTTGCATGATGTACTCTGCATGTAAGTTAAACAAGCAGGGTGACAATATACAGCCTTGACATACTCCTTTCCCAATTTGGAACCAGCTTGTCTTAATGCTCACCTTTTAAAGGATGGCTGGGCTGATTCCAGTTTTGGGCCATCACAGAAGCTGCAATGAACGTTTCTAGGCAGGTCTTTGTGTGGATGGTCTTCATTTCACGGGATAGATGCCCAGGAGACAGTTGCTCATCTGTACGGCAGCTACATGTCTAGTTTTATAAGAAATTGCCCAGCTGTTTTCCAGAGCAGCTACTAAGAGTTAATGTTCCCGCCAGCGGCGTCTGCCAGGTCCAGTTGCCCCACATCCCTGTCCACACTTGGTGTTGTCACTCTTATTTTAGCCCGTCCAGGAGTGAGTGACACTGGGTCAGAACAGCTGGCGGGGGCTCCACTTGGCTATCCCCTCGCTGGTTCAGGCCTGGTAAAGAAGGAGGTTTCCCTCGAGGGCAGAGAGCAGAACGCTCTGTGTACTTCAAAACAGGCGCGGTCCTAGTCTACTCAGGCTCATACAGATGCCACAAGCAGGCGGCTTCAACTACAGGGTTTATTGTCCCAAGGTTCTCAAGGCCACGGTCAAGGCGGGGCCGGCCTGGTTCCCGTGAGGCTCTTCCAGGCTTGTGGGGAGCCCCCTCTCACTGTGTCTTCTTATAAAGTCACTGTCCCATTGGATTAGGACCCCACCTTGCGAGCACGTTTAACCTGAATTACCTGCCAGCAGCCTTGTCCCCAGACTGGTGACTTTGTGGACCCGGTTCTACCCACAGCAGCCACCTTGTTCAGGCCTCCAGCCTCTGGCTCCTGGTGAGCTGTGACGCTCTTCGCCTGTCTTTCTTTCTGGTTTTCAGAGCATTGGTTTGCCCTGTGACTTCAGTTCTCTGATGGGCCTGAGAAGAGTTGTTGACTTTCAGTTACTCAGCTTTTTCTTTGTTCTTGCTGGGAGGGTGGGAGTGCCGACTTCCAAGCTCTTTCCAGGCCAGAGCGGAAATGGCGTTTTGTTTTTCTCGTGGGTCTCTGCACGTTCACTGTCAGGACATAGAAGCGTAGTAGGTTTTCACCTGCCGACCTTGTGTCCTTGCTGAGCGCCCACTCACTCTGGGAGTGCGTTTGTCACCTCTGGTTTCCCAGACTCCTGCTGTACCCTGGAGACACCCGCAGTTCCCATCTGCCTCTGCCCACCGCTGCCTGCCTCCCCGAGCCTGGCTGATACGGTGGGAACAGCCACCCTGGGGCGACAGTGATGCATCCGCCTAGCTGTGCATGAACCCTGCTCCGAGGCACAGAGGGCTTCAGACCCTCAGCCTCCGGAGCAATTGCTAGGGAAAAGCAGAGGAGCAAAACATGGTTTGTGTGAAGGCGTGTGACACACGGTTGGCGATAACGAGCTTCCTTGTGTCGCCTGCTGGCTGCCATTTATCCCAGGCCGCACCGCCAGCGTCCAGCATCCACTGTCTGCAAAGTGGGTCATTTCATCAGTGTGCTGTGTTTAATGACAGTGATCGGATTTTTTAAGAGAATCATGTGCCTCAGGTGTAGCTAGGGTTCTGGGTTTTTTTTTTTTTCCTTCAACTTGTATAAGATAATGTCAGAAATAACTGTGGGAGAAACGAGAAAAGCATGCCAGTTCTCCAGAGCAGTGATGGGATGTTGATGGGATGTGAGTGCTCCTGGTGCCCAGCATTTATTTCTTGGGGGATTGATCACAGTTCATTCTCCACCTGGTGGCCTGAGAGCCCGTCACTCTGGGGATGCTGAGCGAGTGCCTCACCCACTAGTTGCTAATAGCAACCCCACCCCCAGCTGTGATGACCAAAATGGTCTCCAATTTTGCCAAGCATCCCCTGGGGAGAAGAGTGTCCCTGGTTGAGGACCCCTGGGATGCTGCTGGCTTAAAAAAATAACTTTCCTACCTGTGTTTTCTCCCTGTTTGTTCCAGAGTCAGAAGTGTAGGGATGAACTGTCCCAGCTCAACCACAGGGTCCTGCAGCTCGGAGAGGAGGCCTCTACCCACCAGACCCAAAGCGAGAAGAGTCCCGTCACCGTCCAGCTGCTGACACACAGACTGGAGGAGGCCGAGCTCCGGGAGGAGCTGCAGGTGAATGGCGGGCAGGGCAGGGAGGGGCAGGCAGCCCGGCCTAAAACAGACCAGGGACAGCCCTGACGTGCCTGCAGGTAATAAGCAAGGGGCTTCACAAGCGAGCCCTGACAAATGTGTGAACTTCTAGCAGCTTTTGCAAAGCCTGGTACCTCTAGAGAAAGTAGCAGAAAGGAATTAAATCCTGATGATAGGAGCCTAAATTGGGGTGACCTCTCCAAAGGCCATTAGGCAAAACATACATCAAGAGTGGTCAAGAACGTTGGTGTGCTCTGACTTCATGATTCTGCTGTGGGAACTTTACTGAACATTGTGTATGGACTTAGATGAACATATGTTCATTGCTCTGGTGTTTATAATAGCACAACAGAATTGGAATCAGCTTTGAATCATCAACCGTATTGACTAAGTCAGTAAATTATGGTGCCGCCATTATAAACCACATTTTTGAATAGTGTCTAATGCTCTGGACATTATAAAAGAGAAAGCATGGCCTACGATGTCGTGGTGGCAGCATGTGTGTGTGTGTGGAGGAAGGGCCAGGAGATACAGCATGTCGGGTGTGCTGTGGTCACTGCTGACTTAAATTTTGTAATTCTTGCTTTTCTGAAGTTTCTGCATTAAGCACGTATCACGTTGCTAGTGTTCTTCTTATACTTGTGAAACCGATATTTAACAACAGGGTAACCAAATCCAAAAACTTGAACTTGAACTTCACCGAGTGACTCGGGACTGTCAGAGCCTGAGACTGGCACAGTCACAGCTGAGAGAGGCCCTTGAAGAGAGTCGGGACCAGGTGAGTGTGCATGGTGGTCCCAGGCTGAGGGGAGTCAGCCTCGCCTCTGACAGCCTGCACGGGACTAGTCCGGCCAAGGGCTTCACGGGGCTGGCTGAGGCCACACAGCTAGGGGGGCGCCCTCCAGGCCGAGGATTCAGTCAGGCCCCGTCCAGGGTCAGGTGGAATGCGAGTGAACCGTGTGAAGGGCTGTGCCTGTTCCCTCACGAGGGCAGGCAGGCATAGCAGCACCTCTGGGTGTGCCCTCTGCAGGTGGAGGAGCCAGGGAACACGGAAGGTGGCCTCCGAGGTCCAGGCCGCGGGCGGAGCAGCCCCCGAGGGGACCAGCTGCTTGCCCTGGTGGAGCCCGGGTGTCACACGCCTGTTCATGTGTGTGTGGCAGTGCTGCCAATGCCCTGCACTTGTCTGATGCCTGCCAGGCTCAGAGATGCAGCAGCGGGGAGGCAGGGAGCTCACGGGCTGGGACACACAGATGTGAGCAGAGTGGGCCCAGGAGGGGTGGTGGGTGCCTGCCAGAGTGAGGTGCTGGGATGCAGGGCTGGTTCTTCCGAGGAGCTTGAGCAGGAGGAGAGGAGGGAGCTGACGGTGTGAGGTGCCCTGAGGGCCTCAGGCCCTGGTGGACTCAGACATGGGGTGCGCTTGGAGAGCCAGGGTCTGCAGGGGGAAGGGGCTGTGAGAGAGGGTCTCTAAGCCTCGTGTCTCTGCTCAGCCTGGCACCAGGTTCCCCACCTGGCCCCTGGTCTGACCCCTGGACTTAGCTGTGGACACCTGGTGTGAGAGGTCACTTCTCAGATGGCCCAGGTTGCAGAAGGGTCTGTCTGCATGTGGGACCCCTCCCTGTCCAGGGTCTTAGGAGGCGCTGGCAGACCCTGTGGGCCCAGCCCCCCACTGTCAGCAGGCACTTTCTCCAAGGTGTCTCTGTGTACTGGGGGCCCCCTTCCCTGTTTGTAGTGCAAAAGGAACCTTGACAAATTGCTGGACTGGTTTGAGCCTTTGAGGTGGAGAAGACAGATCCACCCATGGGCAGCAGGACTGGGCTGCCGGAGGCTTCCATGCTCGCTGGGGTTGGGGGATGCTCAGCACTCGGCCGCTGTCACAGGCAGGAGCAGCTGCTGTGAGGCAGCTGGTGTCACCTTTGGTGAGTTAGATGAGGACCCCCCGAAACACACCTGGATGAAAGTGTGCAGAGAGAAGTAAGGCACTTACAAGGCATCTAGAGACCATCAGGGGTGCAGAGGTGAGGGTGCATCCAGAGCCGTGAGGAGGGAATGGTCCTGAGGTCACAGGGCCAGCAGGGGAGCCAGGCGACAGAGAGGGAGCTTACACGGCCGGCATCCCGGGGTGCTGTGGGCGGGGGCGCCTGCACTGCCCTCTGTGGCATCGGGTCCTTGTTGCGTGGCAACCAAGCACCCAGGAAGGGCAGACAAGCATCCAGGCTGCTGAGCACTGTGCCAGGGGTTTCCTTAGCATCACTGCCCCACATTTGGCCGGGCCAGCCTGGATTCAGGGTGGAGAGGTCTGCCATCGTCTGAGGGGCTCATTGCCCCACCCCAGCACCCAGAACACGGAGGCCCTGGCTTCCTGGCTGCAGGGGCCCCACTTCTCTTCTGGGGACATCCTGCCTTCTCACGTGGCGGTCGAGCAGGGCTCTCCGGAGCAGGCCCACTCTCCACCCACACCTTGTTTTACAAGGAGGGCCTCAGGGGCACTCAGCTGGGCCGTGCTGAATACTTCCTGGCCTAGGAGAGTGGACGGTGAGGCCTGTGGTCAGGCTGCAGGGCTAAGCAGAGCATCGGCTGCAGGAGGCAACAAGGCACCCAGGCAGGTGTGCGGGACTCAGACCTGGGCAGGAGTGACTGCATAGTGATCATCCGAAGCTCTAAAGCCACAGGGAGGCGGCTACGTCTGGTGGAGGGTGTGTGAGAACTTTCCTCCCCTCTCTTCATCCCAGGAGCGTGGCAGCTGCTCCGCTGGACCTGTGTGTGTGGTGTGCTTCTGGGGGTCTGTCTGGGGAAACTGCCCAGGGTGGCCCCTCAGACACGGTGACACAGGCCAGTGAGGGAGTAGGGCTGTGGCTCACAGTTTCACCCCTGCCCGGCCAGGATGGCCAGTGCCCTCCTCCCCTGCCTGCCCTCAGCAGGGCCCCTGGTGGAGCCGCCACCTCCCCCGTCCACGGGGTCTCAGAGGGCAGGTCTGTGTGCTCCAGACGAGGCCGCCAGAGCCTGTGGTGTAAATGGTGTTTAGATGGCCTCCCAGGCGCTCCGTTCAGGGAAAGTGGCCAGGCTCTGGGCAGCCTGGGCCAGCGATCCCGTGGGTTCTGTGCCCAGGAAGCAGGTGGCCGAGTCCGTCCACATCCACACCTCTCCAGATGCTGTGCAACCACCTCCGGGGCCCTGGCCACAGCCCGTCTCAGGAGCATGAGCTCTACATTTAGAGGGAGGCTGCTCTATGCTGCTGGTGTGAGTCCCATTATTGAAGGAATTAAACCCAGCAAAGATCCCAGGGGATAAACAGGACAGAATAACTTGATCCTCCCAGGATCTGGTACGAGGTCACAGGGAGGGCTACAGGCAGGCCTTCCAGGCTCTCAGGGTGCAGAAGCGCCCCTGAATGGACTGTGTGTTAGTCGCTCAGTCCCATCCGATTCTTTGCAACCCCATGGACTTTAGCTTGCCAAGCCCTTTGTCCCTGGTATTCTCCAGGCAAGAATATTCGAGTGGGTTGCCATGCCGTTCTCCAGGGGATCTTCCCAACACAGGGACCAAATCCACATATCCCGTGTCTCCTGCATTGCAGGCGGATTCTTTACCGTCTGAACTACCAGGAAATGGAGTGTGGGCATCAGATAAATGGACTCTTTAGAAATCGTGGGCTCTGCTGGACACACCCTTCCCTTGTGGGGTGCCTACCAGGTAGAAATGCAGTTTTCTGTGTCTGGTGGTGACCCTTTAGTTCTGGGCAGTCACCGCACAACTGCTGTGCCTTTTCCCCGGCAGCTGTATGGAGCCACCCAGAGGCTGCAGCTGGCCCAGTCGCAGCACACCCAGCGGGTACAGCAGCTGCGGGAGGAGATGGCACAGCTCGTGCCTGCAGTCCAAGTGGCTGAGCTGCAGCGGCTGCTGGAAGGGGAGCGGTGGGGGGGCACGGCGGCTCCAGGAGGAGGCCCAGGTGAGTAGGGACCGGGCTCGGGGGCCAGCTGGGGGTGATGGGGAGGGCGAGTAGGCTTTCTGGTGCCAAGGCGAGGATGGCCTGACAGCCCTCCCACCATGTGGGATGTTTATGGAAGCCACGGGACCCGGCTTCCACTGGGAGCTGGTGGGCATTGAGCGGCCGACCCTGAATCCCCCAGCCTGTTTTCTGGGCTGTGTGTGTCTGTAGCCAGCCACACACATGACCCGCTTCCAGGTCTGAAAGGTGGTGATAGAAGGGCCACAAGAGAGGGATGGGCAGGGATAGCTTTTCAGAAGTGTAGGCAGGTGCAAAGGTCCTGGGGTGGGCTGTGCTTGGCATGTTTCAAAGCAGCAAGGGGTGTGGGGTGCTGGTTGGACAAGAGATCAGCACAGTGACAGCACAGACTTGGGGAGCCCTGCTGTGTGCCAGGCTCACATGCAGAAACAGAGCTGCTGCCTTAAAAGGGCAGCAGAACAGTGGCTCAGCGCGTGCACTGTGGGGGACTGGATCCTGGCTCCACCACCTGAGCCGAGTGGTTTAAGCGAGTGAGTGATTCAACTCTCTGTGCTTCCATTTCTTTCAACCTCTGGTGGCAGTGGTTCCCACCTCAGAGCAGTCTCTCAGGCATCAGTGAGTGAGCACCTCAAAGTGCGAGCCTGGGGAAGCACATTTGGGTCCTCAAAGTTCATGGGTCAGTGGGAGGGTGAGGAGCGGCAGAGGGCTAGGTGCCTTCCTGAGGAAGGAATTTGTGCAAGATTGGAAAGGTGGGTAAAATCTGACATTTGTAAAATACAAAATCTAACAAAGAACAGCCTTATAGCATTATGCAAACACGTTGTGCTGGAGAGACATTTAAGCTAGGACAGATTATTGACAAAGGAAATTTAGTCAGAGATCCCCTAGAAAGACTACCATGATTGGGGAAACTCAACTTTGAGTCATTTAGGATTAAAATCCTAGGACAAAGAGTCTCTTATCTGTTCACACTACAGTGAGAAGTGCAGCTTTGTGGCTTGTGAGACATTTCTAACCATCCCTCCCTATAGATGAAAGGTTAGCCAGATACTCAGATTTTGTACACTTCAGCTGATTTCCATTCTAAAGTAAATAAGCCTGAGATGATTCTTTTTATTTTATTTTATTTTTACAAACGAGGCAACTTATTAACCCAGCATCATTTGTTCTAATGCTTCTTGTTGGCAGCTGCCACCTGTCCAGCGATCCCGTCCAGATCTCTCTGTCCCTGAGGCGTCAGTTTGCGGCCCCCATCTTGGTCCTTTTCCACCATTTTCAGCCAATGTACCGTGTTGATCTCTGCCACTGCTGCTGCTGCTAAGTCGCTTCAGTCGTATCCAACTCTGTGCGACCCCATAAACGACAGCCCACCAGGCTCCCCTGTCCCTGGGATTCTCCAGGCAAGAGTACTGGAGTGGGGTGCCATTGCCTTCTCTGGTGTTGATCTCTAACCTCCTCTTATTCAGGAAGCACATGAAAGCAGCTGAAAGCAACAGAAGAGCGGGTGGAGGAGGTGGAAATGATTCTGAAGAACATGGAAGTGCTCCTCCAAGAGAAAGTGGGTGAGCTGAAGGAACAGGTGAGTGACGGACGCCTCCTTTGGGCGTCCGGGTAGCTAATGAGGGAGACAGGACCCCAGAGAACCCTGTGTCCTGCGGAAGTGCTGAGAAGGGGAGAGGAGGGCAGGGAGAGGGGAGAGAGAGGCCTTGCTGTCCTATGAGGTCTGCTTGCTGCTCCAGGAAGTGAAATGTGAGCATCTGTGGAAATGCTTAGTTCCACAGTGACCGAATGTGGTTTACCTGGAGCGCCCTGAGCCGCGTCCCCAGTTCGAGTCACTCCACGCAGGCTGCCTGCTCCAGACCCCCACTCCCACCTGTGTAGCCCCTGCCCTGCCGGCACCACCGCCCTCCAACCTTTTCCGTCCCTGGGTCCTCACTTTCCTTCCCAATCATCAGACTCCTGGTGACCCCCTACCCCCAGTCACTCTTGGTAAAACCTCAACCCCAAGTAAATCTTGAGGCTCCTACATGCTGGGGGAGGGGGCGGGTAGGGGTTGACTGTCCCAACTGCCGCCTTTCCCCCCTCCCTGTCTGGGGGGCCCTTCCGCTCTGCCTCTGACCCCCAGCCCCTCTCCCCTCCTCTCAGTTGTGACTTGGGCTGTGTCCCCGTAAGACCAGAAGGTCCCAGAGAAATGGCTGTGCGCTCAGCTCGCCCAGCCCCGCTTCTGCCGCCCCTCTCCGGTCTCCTCAGCACCGCCTTCCGGAGCCCGGTGCTCCCAGCGAGTTCTCTGCTGCCTTGACAGGCCCCCTTCAGCGCTGTCTGCTCCCAGCCGCCCGGCCACCCAGGGGCCCGTCTGGCTCTTCAGCGCGGCCCTCGGTGCGGAGCAGAGTTCCCATCGCGCACCCCGTGCCCCGTCTTTTGGGTCCTGACAGCTGGGCTCCTCGTCTCCTCTGCCAGCCCCTCAGCAGCAGCAGTCTTCCTTAGATACGTTGGAGCTGCGGCCTGCCTCAGAGTAGACAGTGGCTTCTCCGGTGGCCTCGAGATCCTGCAGGACCTGGCCCCCTCCCCTCGGCCCCTCGCCCAGCCAGCGTGGCGGCCCTGCCTTCCTCACGGGCCTCCTGGCTGTTCCTGCCACCGCGCATGCGCCGGCCTCTGCCCGGGAGGTTTGCGTCAGGCAGCCGCCCGCGCGTCCTCCATGCTTCTTTCAGGTCTCTGTGCACCTCAGGCTCAGCCGTGTGTCCCCCGCCTGGGTTCTCTGTTAACACGCCACCTGACACTGCGCGCTCTGCTGGCTCCTGTTAGAACACGTGCCTGTGGGAGCAGGGCCGTGGCCGGGCAGCACTGGCCCGCCGAGCTGCTCGGTAGCTACTTGAGTGAGTGGCTTCAGCGCGGACTTTCAAAGCCCAAAGCCGGGACCCCTGCGTCTTTGCATCTTGACTAGTGTATCCTGTGTCCTCATCGCTGAAGCCCCTGTCGGTGTCGTGTGGGTGGCACCCAAGGTGCCTCGGTGCGTCCCGGCTGGCATGGTGGGCCTGCAGAGCGCACTGAGATAAGGCCATCATTTGGGTACTCTTGACAGTTTCCTCATTGATTTTTGGAGGCCTCCAGATTTGGGTCTTGTCTTCATTTCGTGATACATCAGTTTGTACAAAGTTGGCTTAAATTTTCTCTACCACATAGTTCGTCAGTTTCCTCTCTCATGCCAGGATAACAAAACCTGTCATTACATCCAACATGTCTCTGATTTGTAAGGTTCCCCAAACTAGTCTGAACGCGTGTGGAGGAATAGGAAGGGAGAGCTGGTGGCGTGGCGTGGCTGCGTTAGACGTGCAGTACACTGTGGCTTTCTCCCCTCTCCAGTTTGAAAAGAACAGCCGATCTGATCTGCTGCTCAAGGAGCTCTATGTGGAAAATGCTCACCTGACAAAAGCGCTTCAAGTCACTGAAGAGAAGCAACGAGGTGCTGAGAAAAAGTCCCGATTCTTGGAAGAAAAAGTTAGAGCTCTCAGCAAACTGCTCAGCAAGATTGCTACAGCATCCCTCGCTGTGTAGACTGCTTTTCTTCCTGGAGTTCGTTTTGAAAGAACATCTTTAAAGTAAACCACTGTGACGCTGTAACTTATTGTGGCTCACTGGCTGTACACCCCTGGATAGACGAGGATTGTGATTCTGTTTATCTCACAAGCATTTAATGAAGGTCTGTGTGCCAGAGGCTGGGGAAACAGGTTGGAAAAGACTACTTCTTTTTTTAGTGGTCCTTGGGTAACTTCCAGAGTTACATTCCTAATTTTGCTACTGACAAGCAAAACAGATTATGGGGTTCCCAGCAAGGTAAATGGTAAAATAAAGCAATTTTAATGTTGCACTTCTGACCTTGGCTACAGAGATTCAAATGCAAAGTCAGGGCTCTATAGTTTTACCATTGCACTGTTAGTGCTATGGGTTTAGTCACTGGCATTCTCGTTGGTGGATTGATATAGACACTCCAGAAATGTACTTTCTGTGACTTTCAGCTGGCGATAAGGGATAGAGGAAGGAAGCCTTTTTGTCAGGGCCTGTTCCACCACGAGGGAGTCTAGACAGTGCTGGTATTTTAGGGCTGTGGACTCAGGGAGGATGGTATCCATTGTGAATGCAATCTTTTCCTCATTGAAATGTCACCACACTGGAAAGTGTATGATATGTTTAAAAAAAAAAAAGGGAAAAAGTATAGTTTTATATCCAAAATATACATAAAGTATGGTCATTTGGTTTATCAGAATAAACTACTGTAATATGAAGTCACTGTATTTGCAATAAAATCCTTTTCTATTAAAACCGATTAACTTCTAGATATTTTTTAAACTAAAATATTTCAGAGATAGAGAAAAATAGTTCTATAGGAAGCACTCATATGCACTACATGAACATGCAGGTGTGTTAAGGACGTTGTTACAGCATCCTGGACAGAGGCCCAGTCCCTGTTCTACTGCAGCCAACCTCTCTCCCTGTCCTGGTGGCCTCCGCTCTCCTGAAGCTGCTGCACGCCCCCTCCGCTCCGTCTGTCTGCACATTTACTGTCCCTGCTTGAATGAGAAAAGCCTTAAACCGGGGGAATAGATGGAAAGATCAGATCTGGGGTAGGAGGACTCAACAACATAAAGTGGGCTCTTCTCTCCATGCAACTCTGGTCGCTTAACCTATGACAAAGGAGGCAAGGATGGACAGTGGAGAAAACCCTCTTCAATAAGTGGTGCTGGGAAATCTGGACAGCTACAGTGAAAGAATGAAATTAGGACATTCTCTGATACCATACACAAAAGTATACTCAAAATGGATCAAAGACCTAAATGGAAACTTTTAGAGGAAATCATAGGCCGAACACACTTTGAGGGAATTCTCTGGCAGTCCAAGGGTTAAGACTTGGCACTTTCACTGCTGTGGGCCTGAGTTCGATCCCCGGTCAGGGAACTAGGATCCCACAAGTCGCATGGCACGGCCAAAAAAAAAAAAAGCACTCTGACATAAACCGCAGAACTATCCTTTTTGATCCATGTCTTTGAATACTGAAAAATAAAAAGAAACAAAGGGAACTTAATTATACTTAAAAGCTTTTGCACGCCAAAGGAAACAAAACAAAAAACTAACAGGGAAAATATATTTGCAAAGGCAGCAACTGACAAGGGATTAATCTCCAAAATATACAAATGTAGCTCTATGTCAAAAAAATAAAAATAAAAAACCAAAAACCCAATTTAGAAATGGGCAACACAAATAAATAAAAATAAAAAATAGAAATGGGCAGAAGACGTTAGTAGACGGTTCTCCAAAGAAGATAGACAGATTGCCATGAAATGATGGCACATGAAATGATGGTCAGCATCACTAATTATCAGAGAAATGCATGACAGAACTGCAATGAGGTATCACATCACACTGGTCAGAGTGGGCATCATCCAAAAGTCTACTAATAATAAAGGCTGGAGAGGGTGTAGAGAAAAGGAAACCCTCCTACATTATTGGTAATACTGTGAATTGGTATAGCCACTATGGAGAACAGTATAGAAATTCCTTAAAAAGCTGAAAATATACTAGAACTACTGTATGATTCAGAAATCCCACTCTGGGGCATATATCTGGAGAAAACTATAATTCAAAAAGATACACATACTCCAATGTTCATTCCAAACTCCCTTCCCATCCAAGGTTGCCACATCCCATTGAGCAGAGTGCCCCATGCTACACAGTAGGAAAGACAATTGAGTTTTCAACCTTGGGTCCATCACTTACTGTCTGAGTGACTTTGGTGAGGTTACTTAACCTTTCCGAGGGGAGCAGCTACTCACCCTCTGCTGGAGGAACCAGGGAGATGGGTCCCCTCTGTCCCCTCCCCAGCAGCGCATTCCTTGGCCCTGGTCCACCGGTACTTTGTCTTGTCCAGGCAGATGTGTTTAGGCCTGAGTTGTGCTCCTCTTCAGTCGAGGACCTTCATCATTAGCCTTCCTCTACTCACGATCCTGGGGTCTGGGGCCTGGTGCCCACCTGTCCAGGCCCACTGCCTCCTGCCCTCTCTCCAGAGCAGCTGGACCCCTCCTTCCTCCCCAGCCTTGCCTCGATTATACCTAATGTCCACCCTTACTAGACTAGCACCCCACCTAGTGACAGTGCTTCCCTGCTTCTGCAGAAACAGTGATCATGCACAAATGAACAAGAGTAGTGACCGCTGCCGCGTGTACGCTTAACAAAATGCCCCTTCACTCTACGTGATAGCCTCCAACACCCACAACTTCATAAAGTTGGATGAGACAATTGAGGCTGGGGGTTTAAACTTAATATTTGAGCTGGGATTTGCACATGCATGGCCTGCCTGCCACCAAAATCTGACTCCTTCTGCTGCACCCCTTGGTTTTTCTTTATCACTGTGGGGGTTAGTTTATATTAGTGCCAAATCAGTACTGGGTGAGAGCTATCCCTCTCCCTCCCCAGGCAAACAGTCTAATTTGCAGGCTGAGGTCACAGTAGGAAGGATATAGATACATGGATCCATAGAGAAATGGAGAAAATAAATTGGTTGAAATATCTGAGGCTCATTTAGGGGCAGAGCCAGAGTAATAATTCAAAAGGATTCCAGCATCCCGAGCTTTGTCTTATCCACATACGACTATGATCTCTCTTCTCAAAGCTGAGGGCCCAGACATGGCCCTTGGGTTCTGCCCTGCAACAGATGTGGTTTATTTAAGCATCTGAATGCCAGCATCCCACTTTCCTTTAGACAGCTTTCTTGTGCTCTGACAGCTTCAGAAACTAACCAGGGAGCAGATGTGGACAGAGCAGCCCAAGGACTGCTTGGAGCTGCTGGCTGCACTTACCTCGATCCTGGACAAATAGTTCTTCCATCCCTCAGCCTCATTCACGGGCTGAAAACAGCCCCAGGGCCCATCCGTGTCCCTGATAAAGAATCCTCTCTCTCCACCCCACACACACCCAGGTTCAGACCTGGGCCAATTTCACCACCTTTCAGGTTGGCTGTTGCCTGTCCTGCAGTATCAGAAATGAGAGGCTGACGCTACACTGTGAGTTTAGATCAGGATGTGTTCTTGAGCAAATGTGTGTTTCCTGCTTCTTCCCAGCCTCAGCCACCACCCGGGAAGAGAAAAAAGCTCATTGCTCTTTCCTGGGAGCCAGACTGAGGTAGGTTGAACATTCTCCACACCTGGGATACGTTTAATCAGAGCACAGTGGGTCAGCCGCACAGACACAGGGCAGGAGTCCCCTCCCTGCCGGGAAGTGACAACAGCCTATGACTGTATGCATGCCAACCTGCCCCCCTCCCCATCTGTGGGGACAGATCAGGGACTGAGGGTCTTGAGCTCTTTTTCCCTCCAGTGAGGATCCAGCTCGTGGCCTCACCATGTGATGTTTATACCCCGGTAACGTTACTGGCAGCTTTCTTTGAACCTTACCATCTAGCACCTGTGACCTGAAGTGCTGAGAGCTCTCTCCCTTCACCTGTAGGCAAGCCATTTGATTTCAGCTCCGGTGGCAAAGAGAACAATTCCAGAGTGAGGGCGCAGAATCTAGGCTGTGTCGAGGAGGAGTGAGGCTGGGCAGCTCCTTCAGGGTGTTTGGTTGTGGGTTGAGCACCTTTGAGGCTGCAGGTAAAGGGGGCAGCATAGCTGAGGGAGAGGTGTTTTTTTTTTTTTTTTAATTTATTTTTAACTGAAGGACAATTGCTTTACAGTATTGTGTTGGTTTCTGCCAAACATCAGCATGAATCAGCCACAGGACAGAGGGCTTTTTTCTTTTTAACGATGGGAGCCATCCTGGTCAAAGCCTCTTGGTCCCTGCTTTTCCTACTATCAGACGCTGTTTTCCCAAGTAGACTAGCTTCCCTGTTAGCTCAGTTGGTAAAGAATCCACCTGCAATGCAGGAGACCCTGGTTTGATTCCTGGGTCAGGAAGATCCACTGGAGAAGAGGTGGCTACCCACTCCAGTATTCTTGGGGTTCCTTGGTGCTCAGCTGGTAAAGAATCTGCCTGTGTTGCGAGAGACCTAGGTTCTATCTCTGGGTTGGGAAGATCCCCTGGAGAAGGGAAAGGCTACCCACTCCAATATTCACGCCTAGAGAATTCCATGGACTGTATAGTCCATGGCATAACAAAGAGTCAGACACGACTGAGTGACTATCACTTTCACTTTTCATGCTTTTCATAAATGGCCTTGAGGAAATTTCCTCAATTGAGGAAATTTCTATTTTATTGAAGTTTTTTTTTTATCATGAATGGGTTTTAAATTTTTTCAAGTGTTTTTTATGCATAGTCTTACTTTTAATTCTTACTTGAATGTTGGTAGAATTGAGCTTTGAAGCCATTTGGTCCTAAGCTTTTAACTTTTGGGATTTTATTTTAAATTAATATTTGAATCTCTTTATTTGTTACTGGAGTGTTGAGGTTTTTCTCTTTTTTCTTGTTTTAGTCTTGACAGGGTGTATGTTTCTCAGAATTTATCTATTTCTTCTAGGTTTTCCAATTTGTAACTGTTCATCAATAATAACGTCCCCTTATGATTATGCTTCTTTACTTCTGAGGTATCTGTTGTAATGTCACCTTCCTTTCTGTGGTTATTTCCGTTTCCTCTCCTTCTTCCCTTAGGTAAGGGTTTATTGATATTGTTTGCTTCTTTTGAAAAATGCACTTCCAGTTCTTGCACATGCACACTGGGCATTCTGGCACACGGGCAATGTGTTTAGAGGTGTCGCTTAGCAACAATCATTCTGGGATGAAAGATTCCAAACCGTTGAGCTTCCCAGCTGGGAGGTTGTGGCGGGACGGCTCTGGCTTCCCTGTAGTGCTTGTGTTGGGTTTAGGGGACTGTGAAGAGCCGAGGGGGAGGTGAGGTGTGTTTGGAGCCCATAGGCTCTGCGATGAAGAAGATTTTTGGCTTCAGGAGTAAGAAGGGCGAGTCGCCCTTAGACTCCTCCATCAGCCTGGGGAGAGACAGAGGTCATCGTAGAACCAGCTTCCAGCCCGGGTACCACATCCGAGACAGGGACCTCAAAAAGATCCACAAAGCTGCCAGCGTAGGCAACGTAGCCAAAGTGCAGCTGGTTCTGTTGCTCGGAAAGAATGGCCTGAACGACAGGGACAAGAAGAACAGGTAAGTGGGGAGGAAGGGCCTGGCAGGGCTCCCTCCTGTGAGTTTCCCCTCTAAGGCTTGCAGACACCTTTGTGGGATCCAGCGCCCCATAGACTTGATAGGCTGCAAAAGCCTTAGCTGGTTTCGGACCCTCTTATAATTCCCCTTACAGAGCACTTTACTGGTAGTTTTAAAGTGATTTAACTGAATGACAGTAATCACAGAACTGAAATGAAACATGAAAAGCATCTTTTTTTGTCCTTCCTTCTCCTCCTCTTCCTTTGTTGTTATGCATGTGTTAGCATGATGTACTCATGAGTAAGAACTCTCAAGTTCTATAGCTCTCAAGAAATCTTCTGGAACTCCCTGGCTCTCACCCTGTTTTTCTCATGTGATTTATGAAAACTCTTCTTCCCATGGATCGTCCATTGTGGATATTGGCAGTGGACAGATTTTTGATGATGTTGGCATTTAATGTACACATTTTTATACCATAATGTTATGTATTACAGAAAACTGCATAGTAAGAAAAATAATCCCTATGACAGGTCAACTTCTGGGTTAAAAATCCTTCAGATACAATGCAATATCCATTTTATATCAGTATACACTTAGGTGTATAGGTTCCTTGCTGAAGGACCTTAGAAGACAGCTTGGAAGTAGGAAGCTGGCTGTGCCTTTGACTAAGAGGACATTTTCTTAGGATCTATGGTTTTTCCATATTTAAACCAAATAAACATCGTGGTTTTAAAGATTTTGGGTTACACATGCTGTCTTTAATTCTGATGAAATTGAAAGTTTTGTATAGTAGACAAAGATTTGCCCTTTTAGATATAAAAATTTCTTGATGACATTTTCTATTAGAAAGATAAATTATGTGTAGATGGTAGAGAAATAGCCTGGTAACTATTTAGAGAAAAGTAACTAGATTTTTATCTCACCAAAAAGTTCAGAGGGAGTATAGATCAAAAATTTTAAATACACAGGGTGAGAAAAGTACCAGAAGAAAACTGAAATTCCTATCTATACATTTGTGTGTGCTGACAAAGACCATTTTTTCTAGTTCTGCTGTTCATTCACCTTAATGTTTTTAGTTGGATGGTGGTTGCTGTACCATGTTGTGTTGGTTTCCTCTGTACAACATCATAAATCAGTTGTAAGAATACACATATCCCACCCCAGAGACCTCTCTAAGAATGGTTTCAAAGGCAACAATTCTGGAGTTTCCTGGGTTTCGGCACCAAAACAAGAAAAGAAAAAAAACCTGAAAGTTCATTTCAATCAGTTCAGTTCAGTTGCTCAGTCATGTCCGACTCTTTGCAACCCCATGAATCGCAGCACGCCAGGCCTCCCTGTCCATCACCAACTCCCAGAGTTCACTCCAACTCTTTCCGTCCATCCAGCCATCTCATTCTCTGTCATCCCCTTCTCCTCCTGCCCCCAATCCCTCCCAGCATCAGAGTCTTTTCCAGTGAGTCAACTCTTCACATGAGGTGGCCAAAGTATTGGAGTTTCTAGCATCATTCCTTCCGAAGAACACCCAGAACTGATCTCATTTAGAATGGACTGGTTGGATCTCCTTGCAGTCCAAGTGACTCTCAAGAATCTTCTCCAACACCACCGTTCAAAAGCATCAATTCTTCAGCACTCAGCTTTCTTCACAGTCCAACTCTCACATCCATACATGACCACAGGCAAGTCCATAGCCTTGACTAGACGGACCTTTGTTGGCAAAGTAATGTCTCTGCTTTTCAGTATGCTATCTAGGTTGGTCATAACTTTTCTTCCAAGGAGTAAGCGTCTTTTAATTTCATGGCTGCAATCACCATCTGCAGTGATTTTGGAGCCCCCCAAAATAAAGTCTGACACTGTTTCCACTGTTTCCCCATCTATTTGCCATGAAGTAATGGGACCAGATGCCATGATCTTAGTTTTCTGAATGTTGAGCTTTAAGTCAACTTTTTTACTCTCCTCTTTCACTTTCATCAAGAGGCTCTTTAGTTCCTCTTCACTCTCTGCCATAAGGGTGGTGTCATCTGCATATCTGAGGTTATTGATATTTCTCCCAGCAATCTTGATTCCAGCTTGTGCTTCTTCCAGCCAGAGTTTCTCATGATGTACTCTGCCTATAAGTTAAATAAGCAGGGTGACAATATACAGCCTTGACATACTCTTTTTCCTATTTGGAACCAGTCGGTTGTTCCATGTCCAGTTCTAGCTGTTGCTTCCTGACCTGCATATAGGTTTCTCAAGAGGCAGGTCAGGTGGTCTGG
Source organism: Bos indicus x Bos taurus (assembly GCF_003369695.1). Classification (NCBI taxonomy): domain Eukaryota; kingdom Metazoa; phylum Chordata; class Mammalia; order Artiodactyla; family Bovidae; genus Bos; species Bos indicus x Bos taurus. Next base: position 65,990,105 of record NC_040088.1, on the reverse strand, counting down.
TATTCCCATTTCTTTCAGAATTTTTCTCAGTTTATTGTGATCCACACAATCAAAGGCTTTGGTATAATCAACAAAGCAGAAGTAGATGTTTTTCTGGAACTCTCTTGATTGTTCGATGATCCAGCGGATGTTGGCAATTTGATCTCTGGTTCCTTTGCCTTTTCTAAAACCAGCTTGAACATCTGGAAGTTCATGGTTCATGGTTGACATATTGCTGAAGCCTAGTGTGGAGAATTTTGAGCATTGCTTTACTAGCGTGTGAGATGAGTGCAATTGTGTGGGAGTTTGAGCATTCTTTGGCATTGCCTTTCTTTGGGGTTGAAATGAAAACTGACCTTTTCCAGTCCTGTGGCCACTGCTGAGTTTTCCAAATTCGCTGGCATATTGAGTGCAGCACTTTCACAGCATCATCTTCCAGGATTTGAAATAGCTCAAGTGGAATTCCATCACTTCCACTAGCTTTGTTCGTAGTGATCCTTTCTAAGGCCCACTTGACTTCACATTCCAGGATATCTGGCTCTAGGTGAGTGATCCCACAATCGTGATTATCTTGGTCATGAAGATCTTTTTTTGCACAGTTCTTCTGTATATTCTTGCCACCTGTTCTTAATATCTTCTGCTTCTGTTAGGTCCATATCATTTCTGTCCTTTATCGAGCCCATCTTTGCAGGAAATGTTCCCTTGGTATCTCTAATTTTCTTGAAGAGATCTCTAGTCTTTCCCATTCTGTTGTTTGCCTCTATTTCTTTGCATTGATCCCTGAGGAAGGCTTTCTTATCTCTCCTTGCTACTTTTTGGAACTCTGCTTTCAGATGCTTATATCTTTCCTTTTCTCCTTTGCTTTTCATTTCTCTTCTTTTCACAGCTATTTCTAAGGCCTCCTCAGACAGCCATTTTGCTTTTTTGCATTTCTTTTCCATGGGGATGGTCTTGATCCCTGACTCCTGTACAATGTCACGAACCTCAGTCCATAGTTCATCAGGCACTCTATCTATCAGATCTAGTCCCTTAAATCTATTTCTCACTTCCACTGTATAATCATAAGGGATTTGATTTAGGTCAGACCTAAATGGTCTAGTGGTTTTCCCTACTTTCTTCAATTTAAATCTGAATTTGGCAATAAGGAGTTCATGATCTGAGCCACAGTCAGCTCCCAGTCTTGTTTTTGGTGACTGTATAGAGCTTCTCCATCTTTGGCTGCAAAGAATATAATCAATCTGATTCCGGTGTTGACCATCTGGTGACGTCCATTTGTAGAGTCTTCTCTTGTGTTGTTGGAAGAAGGTGTTTGCTATGACCAGTGCGTTCTCTTGGCAAAACTCTATTAGTCTTTGCCCTGCTTCATTCCATATTCCATAGGGATGTGGCACAGATAAAAATAATTTGGCACTTTCAATTTGTTTTAGCATTTTTTGTGAGGATTGGTATCCTGTGACAACTTTCAGCCTTTTCAGAAGTCAAGGGAATCTTGGGAATTTCCTGGAAGTCTAGTGGTTAAGACTCACTGCTCTGGGCTCAGGGTTCGATCTCTGGTGAGGGAACTAAAATCCTGCAAGCTACAAAGATTTATTGTACAACATGGGGAATATAGCTAATATTTTATAGTCACTTTAAATGCAGTATAACCTTTAACAATTGTGGATCACTGTGTCGTACACCTGTGTTATATAATAATATATATTATACATCATCTCTAAAGCAGACTTAGATGAAAACACCTCATGGGAATTAGACCAACAGGAAAAAAGAGAAATGGACAAACAAAAATTCTACAATTTGTAAAGTCTGTGAATTATAAATTATATTCCAATGTCAGAGATGTTAAAATGTGAGAAAATGAGCATATTAGAATCACCGAAGTACAATGTTGTCTCTAATACTCAAAATATATCTGCAAAGGAGGTGTCATATCCTTTGACTTTATTGAGATGTTGTCCTTGTAAACTAGTAGTACTAGCAATAAATATGATAATATGACCTAACAGTTACTGAGCTGTTATCTGCCAGAAATGGTTCTGCACCCTTTGCATGGCTCTCATGTAAGCATCACAGTGCTGCCCTGTGAGATAACTACTACTCCCTCTCCATTCTGTTGATGAGGAAATTGAGGCACAGAGAGGCTGAGCAACGGCTAATGAGTGACAGAGTGAAAGTCAAATACAAACCCAAGTTGAGCTGAATCTCTAGGTCATGCTCGTTCTACTCAAGTAGATGGTTCTTTCATTACTGTGGTAAGAAGAGCTAAAGCGAATATAGACTGTTCTTTCTCCAGAAGAAAACGAAACATTTGTTTTAGAGTGATAGGAATAGCATGCTATTGAATGTTTTCAATCACAGGAACGATTGTTTGCTTTGAAACAGTAACACTAGGGTTTCCTAAACATTGCTCTTGCTTTCATAGGACTGCGCTCCACTTGGCCTGTGCCAATGGCCATTCAGCGGTGGTCACTCTCCTCCTGGAGAGAAAATGCCTGCTTAACCTCTGTGACAATGAAAAGAGGACAGCGCTGATGAAGGTATGGGGCAGCGAACCGTGTCCACAGGAGATGGGTGTGATTTCCTGAGACTAAAAGTGAATTTATCTCATTGAAATATAGCAAACTGGTGAAGCTTGTGGCCTGTTTACTTTGCTAATTTTATTTTTAAACTTTACATAATTGTATTAGTTTTGCCAAATATCAAAATGAATCCGCCACAGGTATACATGAATTCCTAGAATTTACACTCTGTTTCTTGGCACAACACTAACAGGCCGTAGAATGCCAAGAGGAGGAGTGTGCGACTCTTCTGCTGGAGCATGGTGCTGACCCAAATGTCATGGACGTCTGTGGCAACACCGCTGTCCACTACGCTGTCTTTTGCCAGAATTTATCACTCGCAGCAAAGCTGCTTTCCTATGACGCCGATATAGAAGCCAGGAACAAGGTATCAGTCACCTAACTTTATTTACCAAGTGTTTGTGAAGCATTTTTTTTAATCTACAAGTGTTTTATTTACAACAGTATGTAAATAGGTAAACCGAATTGTTGAGGTCCTTTAATGGACCGGAACCTGGCCGTCTGGAGGCGACGATAAGAAAGTGAGAGAAAGAAAGAGGCCAATACTCCCTGGTTTACGCAGAAAACCAATAAAGTCCTTGAGACAGGACTTGCGTCTCTCACGAAGGCACCGGGCGCCCTCTCGAGGTGGGGTGAAGGCACAGGGCGCCTTCTCGAGAGAGTCTTAGAAGCCCGGGCAGGAGAGTGAGCAAGACGGGTCTCTGCGCTCCAAGGAATCAGCCGGGGAGAGAGAGAGAAAGACAGACAGACACAGGGCACCCAAGCTCTGATGGAGCAAAGGTGCTTTAATGATTTTTCTGTGAGTATATATAGGCTGTAGTACAAGAAGTTTCTTTCGTCAATGATAAAGATCAGAAAACCAAAGGTACAGTAGCCGTTACCAAGGGAACAAGGGATGATGATGGTCACAAGCTCAGGAGACAATCCGTATCTCAAGAAAGGGGATCGAGACTAACCAGTTTTGTCGTAAAGAGATGTTTACTAAAGGAGATTCAAGCCTGTCTCACACAATGACCCCAGTTCCTGGGAGCAGCGTGCTGTTCCGCTTAAAAAGAAACAAAGGACTTGTGAGAAACAGCACGTAGGAATCCTCCTGTTAAACATTCCCTGACTTGAATAGTGTCCATGAGGCCCTGTAACCATGGAAAAACAATTCCAAACCCGAGTCAGGGGGCGGGGGTGAAAAAAGTCGGTGCCCCCAGAAAGGCAGAGCTCTGTCTGCCAGCCACCCTTCTACCCTAGAAGGAAGGCTTTCCCATTAGAACATGCGTGGGAGTGGGTGGTGGGCTCTGAGCCCACAGGAAGTGAAGGCCTGAGGGGAGTGAAGTGATATGGGCACTGGCTGTTTACAGGGGCTCAGGGAATGTGGGCTGCTGGGGTGGGCAGAGGAGGAAGGAGACCCAGTGCCCAGCAGGGGGAGCTGGGTGAGTGCAAGTGGGCCCGGGAGGCAGCAGACCTGGAGCGCTGAGCCCTCCAGGACCCCGGGTTCTGAGATCCAGCCAGGCGGGTCAGGTCATGTTTGACACCCAGCAAGGGCGTTCTCTTGTGCTGGTGACCACTTGGTTCACCAGGTACCCCTCGGGGTCTTCCACGCTCAGCCCCCGGGGAGCTGCTCCGCAGGGTGGCAGCTGTGCCTGGGGAGCTGCCCCTCCTGCTCTTTCTTCAGGAAGCATGTGAAGTCTGGCCTCTTCAGCCCCACGAGGAACTCCCTCCACTCTCACAGGTGGGCTCAGTTTTCCATGTTTGGAAGCTCCAGCCTTCCCTGAGTGAAAGTATTTTGAAGAAACCAAACTGTCTAAGATTTCACTTTAATCATGATATTTCTCAAGCATTAGAGAGTAAAGCATTCCTTTATGTGTTTATGGCTGGTATTTGTGATAACACTGCACTTGTTAAAGGTAAAACATTTTCCAAATATTTTCCCCCACTTAAGGTTTTTTTTTTTTTTTTATCAGTCTAAAATAACACAGTAAAGCAAAATTTGCCTCAGTAGACTTTGTCTTAAAATTCAAACATAACGAAAGCATTTTACAACATAATAGAAATCTTGCTGCTGTTCACAAATTCCCATTTTATGAAAAATGGTTTATATAAACACAGTTTCTCTCTCATTGCCCAAGTCTTAAGAGGGTAAAAGGAAAGGAAAAGGAGCAAGCAAGTGAAAAGTTGCAAGTCAAGCTGGAATTTTGGCAGTTGGAAATGCCAAGAAGAGGATTCTTTTATTTTAATATTTATTTATTTGGCTGAGCTGGGCTTAGTTTCAGCATGTAGGATCTAGTTTCCTGACCAGGGGTCGAACCCAGGCCTTTACTGGGAGCACTGAGACCCAGCCACGGGACCACCACGGAAGTCCCGAGATTTTGGTTTGTGCTTTTTATTCCCTTCAGTTTATAGATTTCTTATATGCTTTTCAGTTTTCAGGGATAATAGTTGTTATTTTGAAAAAGAGTGTGAGTGAATTGTAAATTTGCCTAGGTGCCAGTTTAAAGAAGGCTCTGAGCAAAACACTGACAGTGAACAGGTGGTGATGAAGTGGGAATTAAGAGAGAAGAACAAATAACTACCTGATATTATCCTATTCTGGCAGAACCATCCACTTAGATAGGAGTCTAGACTCTGCTCTCCCATCTAGAATGTCTTGATGGGAAGGAAGTAAGGGGTTTATAAATAATGAGATCAGGTTTCCTTTTGGGTTTACTAGTCCCTGTTCTACCACTGTTTACCCAGGAAATTTTTAAAATTGCAGTTTTGATGACTCTTGCCTCTTACACTTTTCTTTTTTATTCAAACCTTCACATAAGAGAAGGAATTGGCCGTGTGAGTAAGAGATGAGACTGGAGTGGTTGCTGCACTAATTCTCAGCTATATTCTGCTGGTGAACCACAATTATTTGGGGAAACTTCTTTTAAAAATGTATAAGCCTAGGCTGTTTGCTGTAGATTTTGACTGAGTAAATTGAGGAACACTTGGACATGTGTATCTAGAACTATTCCCTTGAGATTCTCATCCAATCCTTGATGAATAACTATGGAGTGAATACGTGTAATTTCTAAATGCTCCCTTCACAAAAGAAAGTAGTCTCTAGAAGGGTGGGAGTTTGATCAATGCTAGCTGCTTCCATCAGCTCCCTCCTTTCCAACACTATTAGCCTGACTTTTTCTCTGCCCCATGTTTGAGACATTAAAAGGAGTATCTTTGGCGATATCTATGGGCTTGAACGACAACTCCTTTTCCTTCCAACCACTCATCATTCGGTGACCCTCCGAGAGTCTTTAGCGATTTGCTCATGGCGAAGTCACTTCGTCTGTAGAGTCTGACCCTTTAAGGAGTTTGCACCTTCACTTAGCATCCAGGTCATTAGGTCAACAGATGTTTGTTACCAACAGGGTTTTCCTGATTGCAGTAATAGTAACTCCTGAGCCTTTTTTGGTATCATCTGCAGGACAGACTCTTGCAGTGTGTCTGTTAGAATTGCTGATCCCTGGCATAAGCAGATGAGAGCTCTAAAACCCGTGAAGTTAGTAACAGTACAGAGGGGAATTGTTTTAAGCATTTATTTTCAGCAGGCTTGGAAACTCATTATCCATTTGATTAACGGTCTAGAAGAATTCTAGAGATAGACTGTAGTTTCAACAGGCAGTGGAAACATTCTTGACTGTGAATTATGAGTCTTTTTAAAAGAATTTATGTTTACTTGAATTATGAGTCTTAATGCCATATTTATTACATATGGGGACCCACTTTTTTTGTGAAACATATGATACTAAAGAAAGGAAAGGTTTCACATACAAATATTTGCTTTATACCCACCTGTTTAGAAACAGCAAACATAAAACCAAAAGTGGGCCATAAACCAAACATGGCCCTTGGATATGTTTAGTTACCTCCACACATTGAGTCAACATTTCAAATTTAGGAGGCTCATGCAGAAGTTCAGGCTTCTCCAAGGACCAAATCTGGACTCCCTTGAGCCCATCCTACTGTTTGGTCTGTGTGCAGAGGCCACCCCTTCTGTATGGGACATGTGTTTTCGGGGTTACCAGTCTCACCTGGCTTTTTCACTTACTCAGGTCATCAGCTTTCTGTCCATAAGCATTTGAGTTTCCAATTTTTGATTGATAGTTTATTTTGATAAATATTTGAAGGTTTTTCAAGACAGTCTAATTAATCTATAATTGATTTCATATTTTAAAAAATCTCTTAAGAATGGGATTGAATTTTTCAAATTAGAATTTTTAAGTTGGTTGTGGCGGTTTCGCACTGAATAACTCTCACAAACACACAAGATTATAAGAGACAGCACAGGGAGAGCTGGTGGAAGAGCAACTCCCCGAGAAAATGTTGAGCATGTATTTATTGGTAATTTTATGTTGCAGTAAAGCAAGACAGACACCAGAACTCTAGGATTTTGGAAGCTTCCTTCTGGTGGTCTGGAGGTAATCACATGAGAGTCATCAAGAAGGGTCTTTGAAGAGAAGGTGGGGAGGGCGCTCATTCTGCATGCAGTTAGCATCTAGCGAATGCTGACCTCTCAGCCAGAATGTCTAACTTAAGGAAGGGCGGTGGAAAGAGCAAGCAAGGAAGAGAGAATGAGTAAGATTAAATTCCAGGAGACATGTCTGAGAAAGCAGTAAAACAGGGTTCCCACAGTTGATTTTTTGAAAAAAAGAAAATGTTTCTCTCTTTGCATGTTCATGTAGAGAATAATATTCTCACTGGAATGTCTGTAAACCTTTTGAGTTTACTCATGGTCATCCTTGGATAGGTTATGCATGCTACAGATGGTATTATATATTTCTGCCTCAGCATTGTCCCTAAAATACGCAGTTGATACAGTAGCTAAATGATACCCACACCCCCTGCATTGGGAGCTTAACACTTAGCCACTGGACCACCAGGGAAGGCCCAGAGGAGGAGCAGATTAAAGAGAAAGAAGGTGCACAGGGTGATGAGGAGGAGGGGGCTCTCTTTGATTTACTTTCTGACTTTTATTTTTAAGTTCAGAGAATCTATTGCACGGTTTTAATTTCAGTTTAGAAATAGGTTAACTGTGTACATTAGAAATGGTTTTCCCTGTTTTACAGGATGACCTGACACCACTGTTACTTGCGATATGTGAAAAGAGAGGGCAAATGGTGGAGTTTTTAGTAAAGAAAAAAGCAAATATACATGCGGTTGATAAGATGAAAAGGTACCGTTGTTCTTTTTCTTTTCAAAACCCTTAGTGCTGTTCTAGGATGGTAATATCAAGACTAAATGAATAAGAGGATTCATTTGTGATCAACACATTATCACTTAGGTAGAAAGTCAGTTATTCTGACCGGGAACCATGAACAATATATGGCAGGAATGTATAGCAGGATTCATATTCCTTTATAATATTGACTGATGTCATATGCAACCTGTTTTTTGTTTGTTTGGTTGATCTGGTAATAGCTGAGGGATTTCAAATTAGTTTTATTAGCTTTATGAAATATGGATTCTGCTTTTTAGTTCACCTCATGACAGTATCGAGTTTCTTAATTCTTTTAAAAGAATTCTTTAACCTCTACTTTGTATGTATGTATTTTTATAAGATGCATAGTAAACCTAAAAGACTTGGTTTTGTCTTATGGATAACTCTTTGTTTTAAATTACTTTGTTTGAAGAATGCTGATGTTATTAGATTGCAAAAGAGTCAGATACAACATAGCGACTAAATAACAACAGCCACAAAAAGGTGGTTATGACTCACTGTCACCAGATCCTGTGGGCTCATCAGGTTTTCATTTTAGTACATTTTGATATTTTCATTTTTAATGCAGGTAGAAGGAAGAAAGATAGCTTTGATTGGATAAACAGTTCCTTTAACAGAGACAAGTCAGAGGTGAATGATACAGACGAAAATGATGGGCTTTAGATTCAGGCTAGGTTCAGTTCCTAGGTTTCCTACCGATTAGGGCTATCATCAGCAAATAAGTTTCCTAATACACAAGGCAAATAGTAATGCATCTTTCAAAGGTGCCTGTGTGTAAGAAAGATTTTATATATAGTATTTCATTTTTAGTGCCTAGCACATGCTTGTCCACATCATTAACTGCCACCATGACTATTTTTATTCCCATTAATATCAATATTTTTGATTTAAACCTGCAAGTAGCCTTTCCTTAACCCAACCTCTAGCTGACGTTGAAGCCGAATATATCAGACTAAGGAGGAAATGGGGAATTGATCCCTTAAATAGTCACCTGCCTCAGATAAGTGACCTCAGGATCATTTCTTGTCCATCAAGGACTTTATTATTATTTTTAAAAAACATTTATTTATTTGGTTGCATGGGGTCCTAGTTGTGGGAACTCTTAGTTGCAGCATATGAGATCAAGTTCCCTGACCTAGGCCCCCTGCATGGGGAACCTGGAGTCTTATCCACTGGCCCACCAGGGAAGTCCCCATCAGGGACTTTTGAAATAGTAAGTGCTGCTGCCTGGCATCCCAGTGGGACAGGAGGCTTCTTTTCCGTCCCTTCATTTTAGCCTTGGAGGTAGTTTGCAAAGATGAACACTTGAGCCTGTAAATGGTCAGTCCTTCATGGAAGGGCAAGGAGTTCACTTGGTGAAGCATATCAAATTAACTGTGTAAGTAAGTCAACTCAGCTTCCTGAGGCTGAAGTCATCTCCCTGTTGTTTTAGAACAGCCCTCATGCTTGCTGTCAAGTATGAATCACCAGATGTCGTCAGACTTCTTCTTCAGCAAGGTGCTGACATCTTTTCTCAAGATGTTTTTGGATGGACTGCAGAAGCATATGCTGTTATTAGTGGTTTTGATATGTAAGTGTTCACATTAATGCCAGTTCTCACTAAACTGCAGCCAAAAATAATTTTAACTGTTACTTGCTACGTGACCAGTGAGAGTTCCAGTTTGGTGCAGGCAGTTTGGAGAAAGGTGGTGAGATGTTCCCCCTCAAGAGCTGTTCCCCCTCAAGAGCTGAAAGCCAAGCAAAGGCCAGTGAGTTACTCTTGGCTGTGGGCTCAGGGTGCTTTATCTCAGGACATGTAGACCTTGCTCCTTAGAAAGGTTGACATTAGCCATTTCATTCCAAGTGTGACCCCTCGGTATGGCGTATGAACAGTGTCACAGTTGTGATATTTCTAACTAGTTCTTTGGGTCTTGAAATATTTAGTTCAGCAGCAAATCCTGTTTTCCCTTGAGGACTTGCTTGAATTTTCCAAGAACCCGGCGGATTCCCTAAAATCAACGAGACAGTCCTCTTCCACAAGTCATTTGAGGGGAGAAAACAGTTCCTTCTCACCATTCTGTTGCTTGCACTGATTCTACTGCTGCAGCACTGCTGCTACAGCTGGTCTTGACAGGGTCTGCTTGGCAGCTGGATCTGGAGTCTGGATTGGCTCTATAAAGACCTTTAATAAAATCATTTTAAAAGGAAAAAAAAAAAAAAACCTCATCCTGCAGTGGGCTCACAATTGACCTTTGCTCCCAGGCCGCCCGTCTGGGTCCAGGTTCCCCAGCCTTTAAGATGATGCACAGGTCGACTTCAGAGTGAGAGCTCCTTTGTTCTCATATGTATGTTTGTCACTCAGTCTCTGTTGCAAACAAAGCACCAGCACCCAGTTTGGGCAGCTGGGCCGCCTAGCTTACCCCCTCAGTCAGAGACCCTATGTGGAGCCCATGTGTAGGCTAGATCTTCATGATGACGTGCCCTTGAGGCTCTTATTTATCTTTTCTGCTAGCAGATGTCAGTGGGGACCATTTTAGGCTGTCAGAGAGGGTCAAGTGCTCCTGCAGGGATTGAGCACACTTCCCTTTCTCCTTTGTATCTAGACTTGAACCTCAAGGCGGCTTTCTGTCCTGTGGGGGCACCTTTTCTTAGGTCACAGGTTCCCTGTCATCCTTCCCAGAGTAGTGGGTGCCAGCTTGCCTGAGATTCCCTAATTATGCTTGGCCCCTCATGGGATCTGTTTCCTGTAATAATGAAAATCTTCCAACAGATTTCTGTCTGCCTCCACTTTAAATGTTTTCAGAATCTGCCCCATACGGAATCCATTCAGCAGAAATCCATAAATCTCAAGTAAGATAGTTGAAATTCAGAGAGGTAAGCCCTGTCTAGAACTTGCCAGTACCCACTGTAAGAGTAGGGATATGTCTTCCAAATGAATTGGAGAGGGACATGGAGATTAAAAACCACTGGCAGAAAGATCTGCTGGTTCAAAGTTTGAGTAGGTAGAGAAGGAAGAGTAGTGGTCCAGGCCAGGTCTTGATTGTGATTAGTCTGCTCTTGGTGTAATTAGCTGCAATAATGGGGGATCATTATGTTCTCTCATGTAGAGAATTCATATGTTATAAATAAATTTAGGTACACATTATATAAGAGCTGATATTCCCTAAATTACAAACCACAAAAAACAGCTAAGCACCAGAATTAATAACAATTTCATGCAACACTTGAATGTTAAATGTATGAAAAAGCACACATTGGGATTTACTTGGAATTTCAAAGTAGTTACAGCAATAAAGTTGAAGATGAAATTATTCCACTCTTTGTTTCTGCAAGCATTTTGGGGGTATATTATCTCATTACATCCTATTAACCCTCTTGTGAAATAAGGTAGTAATATCCCAGTTGTGTAGAGGAAGACTTTGAACTGAAGAGAAACAACACCTCCAGGAACAAAGAGCAGTTGGTTATAGAGCTAGGATTTGCAAGCTCGAGAGATTTTTTGTATGCCAAGCCAAATCTAGTTAATTATTGGAGCTGTACTGCCCTGAGTTCATGACTACTTCATCTTCCTTTTCTTTCTCCTTTCAGTTCAGTTCAGTTGCTCAGTTGTGTTCGACTCTTTGGGACCCCATGAACCACAGCATCCCAGGCCTCCCTGTCCATCACCAACTCCCCGAGTTTACCCAAAATCATGTCCAGTGAGTCGGTGATGCCATCCAACCATCTCATCCTCTGTTGTCCCCTTCTCCTCCTGCCTTCAATCTTTCCCAACATCAGGGTCTTTTCAAATGAGTCCGCTCTTTGTATCAGATGGCCAAAATGTTGGAGTTTCAGCTTCAACATCAGTCCTTCCAATGAAGACCCAGGACTGATTTCCTTTAGGATGGACTGGTTGGATCTCCTTGCAGTCCAAGGGACTCTCAAAAGTCTTTTCCAACACTGCAGTCCAAAAGCATCACTTCTTCTGCGCTCAGCTTTCTTTATAGTACAACTCTCACATCCCTACATGACTACTGGAAAAACCATAACCTTGACTAGACAGACCTATGTTGAGAAAGTAATGTCTCTGCTTTTTAATATGCTAAGTTGGTCTAACTTTCTTTCCAAGGAGTAAGCGTCTTTTAATTTCTTGGCTGCAAACACCATCTGGAGTGATTTTGGAGCCCCCAAAACTAAGTCAGTTGCTGTTTCCCTATCTATTAGCCATGAAATGATGGGACCGGATGCCATGGTCTTAGTTTTCTGAATGTTGAGCTTTAAGCCAACTTTTTCACTCTCTTCTTTCACTTTCATCAAGAGGTTTTTTAGTTCTTTTTCACTTTCTGCCATAAGGACGGTGTCATCTGCATATCTGAGGTTATTGATATTTCTCCCGGCAATCTTGATTCCAGCTTGTGCTTCATCCAGCCCAGTGTTTCTCATAATGTACTGTGCATATAAGTTAAATAAGCAGGGTGAAAATAGACCTTTACTTTCTCCTTTACTACGTGCTAAATAAAAGTTTATAGAACTTAGAAACTTGAAATGTATGTGACAATTGGAGTTTTGATATTATCTCTGACATTATCTGAAATGATCTAAGAATTTGATAGTTGTTTTTCATATCAGTGTTAAAATATTATTTATTGCATTTTTAATACATAGCTTTAAGCAACTGATTTCTGAATATAAAGAAAAGAGATCTAAAACTTCTCCTGAAAATAGCAACCCAGGTAAGTCATCTGATACTGAATTACTCTCAGTGATTCTACCATAGATAAAGTAGGAATGAGGAAGTTTCAATAATGAAAGAACTATGAAAAAATTAGGGTAAATTGCATGTGTATTTTATTTTTTAATTAATTTCTTTATACTCTAGTGTTCAGAATTCTTTAAGAAGTTAATTGTAGGTGATTTAACATCAAAGACAGTATTGTCTGAGAAGAAATCCATCTCTGTAATATGGCCCCTAAAGTCCTGTATTAGATCTTTGTGTAAATCAGAAAAAAAGTTTTAAGTGAGTATGATGTATATTTCATCTATAGTCACAGTACAGCAGATTGGACATCTTATTAAAGTGAACTTTCATTTTTAGAAATGATTTGCATTTAGTGAATGGATAGTTAGTAGTCACTGTGTAGTGATTAGTCTCACTAAAATAGTTCCCATCATTAAAACTGGGAACTTGAATTATCCCTTCCTGAAAGGATAAGAAATGATAAACAATAACTGCAAAGCTGAGCCAGTGTGCAGCATAGTAGTGAGAGATTATTTCTGAAAGATACCTACCAATTGTACAGAAGGCAGGAAAGCATTGCCTGGTTGAGAACCAGTTATTTTGCCTATTGCACCAAGCAGGTCTAGATTACCAACTTCATTCCTTACAGATCCAGAGAGAGTGAGATAGGTTGACTTCATTCAGTTCAGTTCAGTTCAGTCACTCAGTTGTGTCCGACTCTGTGACCCCATGAATCGCAGCACACCAGGCCTCCCTGTCCATCACCAACTCCTGGAGTTGACTTCATCACCAAGTCCCGGAATGACTTCATTAGGATCAGATATTTTCTTTTGTGTGTTGGACAATAGTCATGAGAGTATAGTTTTGTAAGAACAAGATGTTCTCTTGCCGTCAGTTAAAAGATTATCATAATAAATATTCAAATAGAACAACTTGGGACTCTTCAGGTTCTAATAAAAGCACAAAAATACTTTGCATTAACAAAAAAAACATTAGGTCTAGCACATTGTACAGGGTATCCAAGGATAAGTTTAACTGAGTAGACCTCTATCTAATCAAAGGGGGCTTCTCAGGTGGCTCAGTAGTAAAGAACCTGCCAATGCAGGAGATACGGTTTAATCCCTGTGTCAGGAAGATCCCCTGGAGAAGAAAATGGCAACCCACTCCAGTACTCTTGCCTGGGAAATCCCATGGACAGAAGAGCCTGGTGAGCTGTAGTCCATGGGGTCACAAGAGTCAGACACGATTTGGTGACTGAACAGCAAAAACATCTATCAAAGAACTGTAGGTTGGTTTATTACACTAGTCAGAGGAGACACAGAGATGACAGTGTCTTGGTCTTCAATACGCTCAGAATAGAGTTTTCTCCGGTTAATTTCTGTATTTTTCTAAACACAATTTTCAAAGAAAACATGCTTATTTTTTGTTTGTTCACTAAACTGATAACTTTCAAAAGACTGATAGTCTTTGTGTACTAAGCATTTTTTTGATGTCACAGGGTGCAAACATTTAAAACATCATTGCCCCTGCTCTCCTTGCTCAAGCTTGCAGTGCTCCTCTGGAGTTACTGCATGTGAGTCATCCCTTCAGCTTCAGATCATGACGACCCCTGGAAAATGTTATCCAGTAACACCAGAATCCGTGGCTCCCTCCATCCTTCCCTCCCTCCCCTTGTTCTTCAGCTTAGGATGTGATGATGTATGCCTTCCAGGCTGAAAAAGCATGATTTCTATAAACATTTGCCTAATAATGGGAAGGATTGATATAATGATATCTCTCACTAGTACACAGCACTCTTTGGACCATCCTGCTCTGTGTGGTCCAGATACTCTTGAGCAATGGAAGGAGATAGTCTCAGATCAGATCAGATCTGTCGCTCAGTCATGTCCGACTCTTTGTGACCCCATGAATTGCAGCACGCCAGGCCTCCCTGTCCATCACCAACTCCCGGAGTTCACTCAGACTCATGTCCATCGAGTCAGTGATGCCATCCAGCCATCTCATCCTCTGTCGTCCCCTTCTCCTCCCGCCCCCAATCCCTCCCAGCATCAGAGTCTTTTCCAGTGAGTCAACTCTTCTCATGAGGTGGCCAAAGTACTGGAGTTTCAGCTTCAGCATCATTCCTTCCAAAGAAATCCCAGGGCTGATCTCCTTCAGAATGGACTGGTTGGATCTCCTTGCAGTCCAAGGGACTCTCAAGAGTCTTCTCCAACACCACAGTTCAAAAGCATCAATTCTTCAGTGCTCAGCTTTCTTCACAATCCAACTTTCACATCCATACATGACCACGGGTAAAACCATAACCTTGACTAGACAAACCTTTGTTGGCAAAGTAATGTCTCTGCTTTTGAATATGCTATCTAGGTTGATCATAACTTTCCTTCCAAGGAGTAAGCATCTTTTAATTTCATGGCTGCAGTCACCATCTGCAGTGATTTTGGAGCTCAGAAAAATAAAGTCTGACACTGTTTCCACTGTCTCCCCATCTATTTCCCATGAAGTGATGGGACCAGATGCATGATCTTTGTTTTCTGAATGTTGAGCTTTAAGCCAACTTTTTCACTCTCCCCTTTCACTTTCATCAAGAGGCTTTTGAGCTCCTCTTCACTTTCTGCCATAAGGGTGGTGTCATCTGCATATCTGAGGTGATTGATATTTCTCCCGGCAATCTTGATTCCAGCTTGTGTTTCTTCCAGTCCAGCATTTCTCATGATGTACTCTGCATATAAGTTAAATAAACAGGGTGACAATATACAGCCTTGATGTACTCCTTTTCCTATTTGGAACCAGTCTGTTGTTCCATGTCCAGTTCTAACTGTTGCTTCCTGACCTGCATACAGATTTCTCAAGAGGCAGGTCAGGTGGTCTGGTATTCCCATCTCTTTGAGAATTTTCCACAGTTTATTGTGATCCACACAGTCAAAGGCTTTGGCATAGTCAATAAAGCAGAAATAGATGTTTGCTTTTTCGATGATCCAGTGGATGTTGGCAATTTGATCTCTGGTTCCTCTGCCTTTTCTAAAACCAGCTTGAACATCAGGAAGTTCACGGTTCACATATTGCTGAAGCCTGGCTTGGAGAATTTTAAGCATTACTTTACTAGCGTGTGAGATGAGTGCAATTGTGCGGTAGTTTGAGCATTCTTTGGCATTGCCTTTCTTTGGGATTGGAATGAAAACTGACCTTTTCCAATCCTGTGGCCACTGCTGAGTTTTCCAAATTTGCTGGCATATTGAGTGCAGCACTTTCACAGCATCATCAAGAGATTCTTTTTAAACATGTTAGTATATATATACACACACACACAGACAGAAGCTGAACTTTTTAAACAAGTTCCATATATATATACACTATATACATATATATATAGAACTTTTTTAAAAGTTCAGCTTCTGTGTACCCTACTTCATGCTCACCAGTACAAGTCTAGTCCCCATTCTCATCACTGAATTGAGCCCCTTTACCCATTGGCCTCCCCCAACTGCCTTTCAAGAGATTTTCCTTTCTAAACCTGGAATCACTACATCTTTCATACTTCTCTTGCCTTGGGAAAGAGGGCCAGGAAGAGAAAACTTCTGTTTCCAATGTTTTACCACGCTCTGAAGTTCAGTGCCTTTGACCAAGCTTCCTTGTGATAGGGCGTTTTCACTGTGAACTGAAGAGCCAGAGAAGTTGTCATGTCCCAGCAAGACACCTATAGTCTCTGTTCAGTGCTCCAGGCAATAGAAATCCAGAAACACTGTGCTGTTTAAGCATGCTATTGTCAGCTTATAGTACTGATTGTATTGATGGTGTAGTATCATTTTCTCTCAGTCTCCTAGAGTTTGGTTAGGATTATGGTCATTGTAAACAGCAGTTCTTTTCTTTGTTGTTTTGTTCTGCATTTGATGACTATAAAGGGGAGGAGTGGTTCTTAGGCATTAGTGGCCTACGAGTATAGTACAACCACTGTCCCCTTCCTCTAGTGTGGCCTCCAGGTGTAGTTTGAAAGGAATACTTTTAAACAAAGCCTCAGTCTGGAGGTTTTACTATTCTGTATTTTACTTCTGTTGATTTAAAATGTATCTTGCTTTCTTCTTTAATAGTTGGTGAGAGTTCTGAAGAGCACTCTTCAAGGAGGTATGATTTTATGGGTGTTTTAAATTATATGTTTAACTAAGGGAACATGGAGAAGAGAAAGTAATGGTCGTTGAGTGTTCTACTTTGGATTAGACAATGCATTACATGCTTAACATCTGTGACCTCATAGAGTCATCACAGCAGCTTTGTAAAGTAGCTGTATCCTACTTTTACTTAATTAGGCAACTGTGGTTTCAGGAGGTTAATGAATTGACCCTGGTTAAAATGAGTTGACCTGTGATTTGACAATTGGCCTTCCTGGCTCCCATGTCCACTCCCATGGCCCTCAGCAGAGACTGAGAAGTACCCATGGAGCATATAAGTTAAAGATATAAATTAGTTCTTTGACTTGTGTCCATTTTAAGTTTGACATTGTGGGGAAACTCCCTGCACTCCCTCTTAGAAGTGTACTCACTTCTTAGAGAAGTGGTGCCGTCTCAGTAAGTGGTATCCCTGCTGACGGACCAAGACTCCCCTTTTGGACAGACTCAGATTCATCTCTGAACCTTGAACAGACAACGGAGAAGGGAAAGCCTGTTCTTCTGCTTTGCTTTAAGTCACCTGGTTTATTCCAGTTTGGGCAAACAAGAATTATTTCAATCCATCAATGGGATTTTCAGTTCAGCTATTAGAACTTTTGGTGAAAACAAATTATTTTTAGGCTCTGCCGATGCATTGGCTGTCACTCTCTGTTATGGAAACTAAGAATGAGTGTTAACTAGATATTTCATAGGTTGGGACAGATGAACGCAGAAATAGGTAACAAAAAACTTTTTTGGAGACTTCCCTGGGGGTGCAGTGGTTAAGACGGTTAGTAAGACATCTTCCAATGTAGGCAGTGTGGGTTCAATGCTCGGTCAGAGAAGGTAAGATCTCACATAACCCGGGGTCAGACAGCCAAAACCTAAAATAGAAGCCCCATTGGAACTAATTTAGTAAAGACTTTAAAAGCGGTCCACATCAAGAAATCTTTTAAAAAATTACACAAAAAAAAAGCTGTTTTAAAACAGGCCAAATTTTATTCATGTCAAGAGAGTTCATTTAATATATAGACAAACTTTCACTTGTTTTTTTTTTTTCTTTTGTTCAAGGACATGAGCTCACTCATTTTTATTGTATGTTTTTGCTTTAAAGGTTTCCCAACAAACCTGGCGTTGATTTAGGGCCTACATCAAACGATGAAGTCTTAGGTTTTAAAACTAAGGTAAAGTGTTCTGTTGTGAAATTCGTTTTCCTGCTCTGAAATTAGTTTCACGTAGTATTTACTCTTATGATTAGACAGTGGAAGTGACAAATAGATTCAAGGGATTACATCTGAAAAACAGAGTGCCTGAAGAACTATGGATGGAGATTCATGACATTGTACAAGAGGCAGTTATCAAAACCATCCCCAAGAAAAAGAAAAGCAAAAAGGCAAAATGGTTGTCTGAGGAGGCCTTCCAAATAGCTGAGAAAAGAAGAGAAGCAAAAGGCAAAAGAGAAATCGAAAGATATACCCATTTGAATGCAGAGTTCCAAAGAATAGCAAAGAGAGATAAGAAAGCCTTTCTCAATGATGAATGCAAAGAAATGGAGGAAACAATAGAATGGGAAAGGCTACAGATCTATTCAAGAAAATTAGAGATACCATGGGAACATTTCATGTAAAAATGGACACCATAAAGGACGAAGAGAAGCAGAAGATATTAAGATGAGGTGGCAAGAATACACAGAACTCTACAAAAAAGATTTTTATGACCCAGATAATCAGGATGGTGTGATCACTCACCTAGAGCCAAACATCCTGGAATGCAAAGTGATAGTGGAGGTGATGGAATTGCAGTTGAGCTATTTCAAATCCTCAAAGATGATGCTGTGAAAGTGCTGCACTCAATATGCCAGCAAATCTGGAAAACTCACCAGTGGCCACAGGACTGGAAAAGGTCAGCTTTCCTTCCTATCCCAAAGAAAGGCAATCCAAAGAATGTTCAAACTACTACATAATGGCACACATCTCACATGCTAGCAAAGTAATGCTCAAAATTTTCCAAGACAGGCTTCAAGAGTACATGAACCATGAACTTCAGATGTTCAAGCTGGATTTAGAAAAGGCAGAGGAACCAGAGATCAAATTGTCAACATCCTCTGGATCATAAAAAAAGCAAGTGAGTTCCAGAAATGCATCTACTTCTGTTTTCTTGACTGTGCTAAACCATTCGACTCTGTGGATCACAAGAAAGCGTAGAAAATTCTTCAAGAGATGGGAATACCAGACCATCTGACCTGCCTCCAGAGAAATCTGTATACAGGACAAGAAGCAACAGTTAGTACTGGATATGGAACAATAGACTGGTTCCAAATCAGGAAAGGAGTACATTAAGGATGTAAATTATCCCCCTGCTTATTTAACTTATATGCAGAGTACATCATGTGAAATGCTGGGCTGGATGAAGCAGAAGCTGGAATCAAGATAGCTAGAAGAAATATCAATAACGTCAGATACTCAGATGACACCACCATGATGGCAGAAATTGAAGAAGAACTAAAGAGCCTCTTGATGAAAGTGAAAGAGGAGAGTGAAAAGTTGACTTACAACTCAACATTCAGAAAACGAAGATCATGGCATCTGGTCCCATCACTTCATGGCAAATAGATAGGGAAAGAATGGAAACAGTGAGACTTCTTTTTGGGGGCTTCAAAATCATTGCAGATGGTGACTACAACCATGAAATTAAAAGACGCTTGCTCCTTGGATGAAAAGCTATGAGCAACCTAGACAGCAGATTGAAAAGCAGAGACATTACTTTGCCAGCAAAGTTCTGTCTAGTCTAAGCTATGGTTTTTCTAGTAGTCATGTATGGATGTGAGAGTTGGACTATAAAGCAGGCTGAGTGCCAAAGAATTCATGCTTTTGAACTATGGTGTTGGAGAAGACTCTTGAGAGTCCCTTGGACTGCAAAGAGATCCAATCAGTACATTATAAAGGAAATCAGTCCTGAATATTCATTGAAAGGACTGATGGTGAAGTTGAAACTCCAATAGTTTGGTCATCTGATGCGAAGAACTGACTCATTGGAAAATACCAATTCTGGGAAAGTTTGAAGGCGGGAGGAGATGGGGATGACAGAGGATGAGATGGTTGGATGGCATCACCGACTCAATGGACAAGAGTTTGTAAAACCTCTGGGAGTTGGTGATGAACAGGGAAGCCTGGTGTGCTGCAGTCCATAGGATTGCAAAGAGTCACACCACTGAGCAACTGAACTGAGCTGAACTGATGTTGATATTTTCATAAAATTTGAAGAACAGTGTAGATGCATAAAATATATTAATAAAATCATATGAAACAGAGGCTTTGCTCATAGTATATCCTTAAGAATACTGATATGGTACTGATCTATTGTATATACATTCTAAATATATGTGTTTCTCCACATACCTTATTGTATTTTTTTTTTTCCGTAAAGTTTGTTCTTGACTAGAAATGTCTCACTTTTTCCTTTCTTCTTCCTCCTCTACCTTTTTTAAATTTTTTTTCTTTTTAATATTTACTGTTAACCTAATTTTTCCTTGCAGAACACATTTCTTCAATGTCTGTTCTTTCAGTCCATCTCTCTCTGCCTCTATTGTGAACATGTTTGCTTATGGCTTTCTATTTACAGTGTGGCTTTCATTCATGATCATTGTCTTACGGGTTTAACCTTGTTTTTTCCCTGTTTCATAGAAGTAGCTGATTTTTTTCGCTGTTTCATAGGTCTCTAGCTGTTTGACAAACAGAATAGAAGTAGCTTATCCTGTTTGCAGTTCTAGCCCATCTAAATAAGGTTCTGTTAAAACCTAAACTTTCATATTACCCTTCACAAGTGATAATCCATGTATATATTAATCATGGAAGCAAATTTCAAAATATAGCAATTAATTTAAATGTCTTAGTTTTTCAATAGTGCTCTAAACTACCGAGGATAAATTATTACTCTAGAACATTTTGGTAGAGAAAGTAATCTAGTGGGTGTCCTAGTATTTGTATAGCAGTCAATTAGGGGTAAGGAGAGGAAGATCTGGTGCTTCTGATGTCATCTGTCATAATCCTTTCCCCATGAGCAGGTCAGTCAGTGACAGAACTGTGATTTGAATCCACCTCTGAATGACTCCAGAGCCTATGCTCTTTGTGTTAGATCATAGAGAAATGGGGGATGTTATAATTCTTTTATTCAGGTTGATACTTGTTATATTCTTCAAGCTCTTATTTTCTTCTCCAGCATGTCCTGAAATCAAAGTTAATGAAGTTAATGAAGGCTTCTCAGCTATCCAAGAGAAACAGTAAGTTATTTGAAGACTGTCCTCCTGGTGTTATTCCTTGATTTGAAATGACATATGTTCTCATGTACTCTCTCCTGTTTTCACTGTACTAGAAGCAAAATATGGTATTTTGAGACCAGAGAGTACAACTTTCTCTCAGAACAATAATTCTGGTAGTAATGTTGAAGATGTGGTTGAAACATTTCCCAAACCATCACCCTGGTTTGAGGGCATCTGTCGTCCTGCCTTCCCATCGCCTGAGCCTGTTCCAAAACTTCTCAAGTCTGTAGCAGGCCTTGGTCATACAAAGGTAAGTTGTTCTGTTTGTAACTCTTCTTGCCCTGTATTTGTTCACATACCATTCCCCTGATCCTTATGATGACAAAAAGGATCCCACCACAGAAATAGAAGCCCTCAAAGTCACGATACAAAGAGGTGTGATAATAAGAGGCATACAAGTGCAGGATTCAGATTTATAAATATTGGCATACGAAGTATGCTGTTATGAAAGAAAAGAATTACAAAGCACTGAGGAGTGAATTCCGGGAGTTGGTGATGGACAGGGAGGCCTGGTGTGCTGCAATTCATGGGGTCGCAAAGAGTCAGACACGACTGAGCGACTGAACTGAACTGAATTGAGGAAAAACAACTAGATGAATATGAAGATGGGGAGGAGGATGAAGAGGAAGAATTCCTTTAAGAAGGACAAGATGAATATAAGATGGGATGAGAGTGAAGATGAGACAGGTATTATACAAACACAACAGAAATAGTGGGGGTCAGTCAGACCAGGAACTCTATATTATAAATATGTGAGAAATTATTTCAAATTCAACTTAAGAAGAGAAAGTGAGGTTGTAAAAAAACAATGCTCATACTCTTTTGAATGACACATAGAATGACATTCTTATGAAGAACTAAAAAAAATGTGTTCCTTATTTTTTTTTTTTTGGTGGTTGTTTTCGAGGTTGGTGGTTGTTCTTGTTTGTTTGTTGAATTGAAATGTAGTCAGTTTAAAATACTGTGTAAGTTTCAGGTGTACAGCAATGTGATTTGTTTACACTTGTGTATGTATATATATATTTTTTGAATATAGTTCCTTCTGGAAGTTCATTTAAATTTGAAGTGAGTTCTCTTTTTAAAAAAATTCTCACTTCAAAATTAATGAAGCAGTCTTCTATTTAACCTAGCAAAACTTTCGTTTAGAGACAATTCAAGATGAGCCCTGTTTTAGGCCTTTGGAGATGTATTGTGAATTAATAATTTTGGGCCCTTCTGTTTATTGTGGTTTCTAACTTCAGTTCAGTTCAGTCGCTCAGTCGTGTCCGACGCTAGATACTTAATGTACTTATCTAATTTATCTTACTGTTTGCTATAACCTTGGTGGGTGTTTTAGATCTTTCTGAAAATAAAGAGGAAATACATAAGCATTTAATCTATTCTTTTTACTAAAATTATAATTTATAATTTTATAAATGAGATTCTTAATCTCTCTTCATTAAGTGAGAAAATTTTCAGCTGCAACAGTCTAAAAGAAGAAATGTAGAAGTGTATTTTTTCCTCTGGAGAGATTCTGATTTCTTTTTTCTGAATGTCAGCAAATAATGGGTAATTGCATACATTAAATGAATGAAATCATGACTTATGCTTTTTTCTTATATAGACTACGTATTATTATAAAGTCATAAGGAAAGAAAAATTACCACCAGAGTTTATAAAATTATCTGTGGAAGATATTTTTTCTTTAAAAAATATCTCTAGCAACGTGTACATTCCACATTATTTTTATTTATTTATTTTTTATTTTAATTGGAGGCTAATTACAATATTGTAGTGGTTTTGCCATACACTGACATGAATCAGCCACGGATGTACATGTGTTCCCCATCCTGAACTCCCCTCCCACTTCCCTCTCCATCCCATCCCTCTGGGTCATCCTAGTGCCCAGCCCTGAGCACCGTGTCTCATGCATCGAACCTGGACTGGCGATCTGTTTCACATATGATAATATACATGTTTCAATGCTATTCTCTCAAGTCATCCCACCCTTGCCTTCTCCCATAGAGTCCAAAAGACTGTTCTTTACATCTGTGTCTCTTTTGCTGTCTCGCATATAGGGTTATCGTTACCATCTTTCTGAATTCCATATATATGTGTTAGTATACTGTATTGGTGTTTTTCTTTCTGGCTTACTTCACTCAGTATAATAGGCTCCAGTTTCATCCACCTCATTAGAACTGATTCAAATGTATTTTTTTAATGGCTGTGTAATATTCCATTGTGTATATGTACTACAGCTTTCTTATCCATTTGTCTGCTGATGGACATCTAGGTTGCTTCCATGTCCTGGCTATTATAAACAGTGCTGCGATGAACATCATCGGGGTACACGTGTCTCTTTCACTTCTGGTTTCCTCGGTGTGTATGCCCAGCAGTGGGATTGCTGGGTCGTATGGCAGTTCTATTTACAGTTTTTTAAGGAATCTCCACACACTTCTCCATAGTGGCTGTACTAGTTTGCATTCCCACCAGCAACATAAGAGGGTTCCCTTTTCTCCACACTCTCTCCAGCATTTATTATTTGTAGACTTTTGGATAGCAGCCATTCTGACCGGCAGGAGATGGTACCTCATGGTGGTTTTGATTTGTATTTTCCTGGTAATGAGTGATGTTGAGCATCTTTTCATGTGTTTGTTAGCCATCTGTATGTCTTCTTTGGAGAAATGTCTGTTTAGTTCTTTGGCCCATTTTTGATTGGGTCGTTTATTTTTCCAGAATGAGGTGCAGGAGTTGCTTGTATATTTTTGAGATTAGTTGTTTGTCAGTTGTTTCATTTGCTATTATTTTCTCCCATTCTGAAGGCTCTCTCTTCACCTTGCTTATAGTTTCCTTCATTGTGCAAAAGCCTTTAAGTTTAATTAGGTCCCATGTGTTTATTTTTGCTTTTATTTCCATTACTCTGGGAGGTGGGTCATAGAGGACCCTGCTGTGATTTATGTTGGAGAGTGTTTTGCCTATGTTTTCCTCTAGGAGTTTTATAATTTCTGGTCTTATGTTTAGATCTTTAATCCATTTTGAGTTTATTTTTGTGTATGGTGTTAGAAAGTGTTCCAGTTTCATTCTTTTACAAGTGGTTGACCAGTTTTCCCAGCACCACTTGTTAAAGAGACTGTCTTTTGTCCATCATATATTCTTGCCTCCTTTGTCATCGATAAGGTGTCCATAGGTGCATGGATTTATATCTGGGCTTTCTATTTTGTTCCATTGATCTATATTTCTGTCTTTGTGTCAGTACCATACTGTCTTGATGACTGTAGCTTTGTAGTATAGCCTGAGGTCAGGCAGGTTGATTCCTCCAGTTCCATTCTTTCACAAGATCGCTTTGGCTATTCGAGGTTTTTTTGTATTTCCATACAAATTGTGATATTATTTGTTCTAGTTCTGTGAAAAATACCATTGGTAGCTTGATAGGGACTGCATTGAATCTATAGATTGCTTTGGGTAGTATACTCATTTTCACTATACTGATTCTTCCAATCCATGAACATGGTATATTTCTCCATCTACTAGTGTCCTCTTTGATTTCTTTCACCAGTGTTTTATAGTTTTCTATATATAGGTCTTTTGTTTCTTTAGGTAGGTATATTCTAAGTATTTTATTCTTTTCATTGCAATGGTGAATGGAATTGTTTCCTTAATTTCTCTTTCTGTTTTCTCATTGTTCATGTATAGGAATGCAAGGGATTTCTGTGTGTTAATTTTATATCCTGCAACTTTACTATATTCATTGATTAGCTCTTATAATTTTCTGGTGGAGTCTTTAGGGTTTTCTATGTAGAGGATCATGTCATCTGCAAACAATGAGAGTTTTACTTCTTCTTTCCCAATCTGGATTCCTTGTATTTCTTTTTCTGCTCTGATTGTTGTGGCCAAAACGTCCAAAACTATGTTGAATAGTAGTGGTGAAAGTGGGCACCCTTGTCTTGTTCCTGACACTTTAGGGGAAATGCTTTCAATTTTTCACCACTAGGATAATGTTTGCTGTGAGTTTGTCATATATGGCTTTTATTATGTTGAGGTATGTTCCTTCTGTTCCTACTTTCTGGGAAGTTTTTTTATCATAAATGGATGTTGAATTTTGTCAAAGAGAAATCTGCATCTATCAAGATAATCATATGATTTTT
Source organism: Bos indicus x Bos taurus (assembly GCF_003369695.1). NCBI lineage: Eukaryota > Metazoa > Chordata > Mammalia > Artiodactyla > Bovidae > Bos > Bos indicus x Bos taurus. The sequence goes on along the minus strand of NC_040088.1, from coordinate 65,965,034 downwards.
ATCTTTCAATTTGTTAATGTGGTGTATTACATTGATTGATTTGCAGATATTGAAGAATCTTTGCATCCCTGGAATAAAGCCCATTTGGTCATGATGTATGATCTTTTTAATATTTTGTTGGATTCTGTTTGCTAGAATTTTGTTAAGGATCTTTGCATCTATGTTCATCAGTGATATTGGCCTGTAGTTTTCTTTTTTTGTGGCATCTTTGTCAGGTTTTGGTATTAGGGTGATGGTGGCCTCATAGAATGAATTTGGAAGTTTACCTTCCTCTGCAATTTTCTGGAAGAAATTTTTGGTAGAATTCAGCTGTGAAGCCGTCTGGTCCTGGGCTTTTGTTTGCTGGAAGATTTCTGAGTACAGTTTCGATTTGCGTGCCTGTGATGGGTCTGTTAAGATTTTCTATTTCTTCCTGGTTCAGTTTTGTAAAGTTATACTTTTCTAAGAATTTGTCCATTTCTTCCACGTTGTCCATTTTTTTGGCATATAGTTGCTGATAGTAGTCTCTTATGATCCTTTGTATTTCTGTGTTGTCTGTTGTGATTTCTCCATTTTCATTTCTAATTTTGTTGATTTGATTTTTCTCCCTTTGTTTCTTGATGAGTCTGGCTAATGGTTTGTCAGTTTTATTTATCTTCTCAAAGAAACAGCTTTTAGCTTTGTTTATTTTTGCTATGGTCTCTTTTGTTTCTTTTGCATTTCTTTCTGCCCTAATTTTTAAGATTTCTTTCCTTCTACGAACCCTGGGGTTCTTCATTTCCTTTTCTAGTTACTTTAGGTATAGAGTTAGGATATGTATTTGACTTTTTTCTTGTTTCTTGCAGGTAAGCCTGTATTGCTATGAGCCTTCTCCTTAGCACTGCTTTTACAGTGTCCCATAGGTTTTGAGTTGTTTTTTTCATTTTCCTTCATTTCTATGCATATTTTGATTTCTTCTGTGATTTGTTGGTTATTCAGAAGCATGTTGTTCAGCCTCCATATGTTGGAATTTTTAATAGTTTTTCTCCTGTAATTGACATCTAATCTTAGTGCATTGTGGTCAGAAAAGATGCTTGGAGTGATTTCAATTTTTTTGAATTCACCAAGGCTAGATTTATGACCCAGGATGTGATCTATCCTGGAGAAGGTTCCATGTGCACTTGAGAAAAAGGTGAAATTCATTGTTTTGGGGTGAAATGTCCTATAGATATCATTTAGGTCTAACTAGTCCATTGTATCATTTAAAATTTGTGTTTCCTTGTTAATTTTCTGTTTTGTTGATCTATCCATAGATGTGAGTGGGATATTAAAGTCTCCCACTATTATTGTGCTATTGTTAATTTCCACTTTCATACTTGTTAGCATTTGCCTTACATATTGTGGTGCTCCTGTGTTGGTGCATATATAGTTGTTATATCATCTTCTTGGATTGATCCATTGGTCATTATGTAGTTTCCTTCTTTGTCTCTTTTCACAGCCTTTATTTTAAAGTCTATTTTATCTGATATGAGTATTGCTACTCCTGCTTTCTTTTGGTCTCTATTTGCATTGGATAACTTTTTCTAGCCCTTCACTTTCAGTCTGTATGTGTCCCCTGTTTTGAGGTGGGTCTTTTGTAGACAACATATATAGGGATCTAGTTTTTGTATCCATTCAGCCAGTCATTGTCTTTTGGTTGGGGCATTCAACCCATTTACATTTAAGTTAGTTATTGATAAGTATGATCCCATTGCCATTTACTTTGTTGTTTTGGGTTTGAGTTTGTATACCCTTTATGTGTTTCCTGTCTAGAGAAGATCCTTTAGCATTTGTTGAAGAGCTGATTTGATGGTGCTGAATTCTCTCAGCTTTTGCTTGTCTGTAAAGCTTTTGATTTCTCCTTCATATTTGAATGAACTCCTTGCTGGGTACAGTAATCTGGGTTGTAGTTTTTTCTCTTTCATCACTTTAAGTATGTCCTGCCATTCCCTTCTGGCCTGAAGAGTTTCTATCTAAAGATCAGCTGTTATCCATATGGGAATCCTCTTGTGTGTTATTTGTTGTTTTTCTCTTACTGCTTTTAATATGTGTTCTTTGTGTTTGATCTTTGTTAATTTGATGAATATGTGTCTTGGGGTGTTTTGCCTTAGTTTATCCTGTTTGGGGCTCTCTGGTTTTCTTGGACTTGGATGACTATTTCCTTTCCCATTTTAGGGAAGTTTTCAACTATTATCACCTCAAGTATTTTCTCATTGCCTTTCTTATTGTCTTCTTCTTCGGGGGCTCCTCTGATTCGAATGTTGGGGCGTTTAGCATTGTCCCAGAGGTCTCTGAGGTTGTCCTCGTTTCTTTTAATTCATTTTTCTTTTTTCTTCTCTGCTTCATTTATTTCTACCATTCTATCTTCTACATCACTTATCCTATTTTCTGCCTCTGCTGTTCTACTGTTGGTTCCCTCCAGAGTGTTTTTGATCTCATTTATTGCATTATTCATTATTGATTGACTCTTTTTTATTTCTTCTAGGTCCTTGTTAAACATTTCTTGCATTTTCTCAATCCTTGTCTCCAGGCTATTTATCTGTAATTCCATTTTGTTTTCAAGATTTTGGATCATTTTTACTGTCATTATTCTGAATTCTTTTTCAAGTAGACTCCCTATCTCCTCCTCTTTTGTTTGGTTTGGTGGGCATTTATCATGTTCCTTTACCTGCTGAGTATTTCTCTGCTTTTTCATCTTGTTTTGATTGCTGTGTTCGGGGTGGCCTTTCAGTATTCTGGCAGTTTGTGGTTCCTCTTTATTGTGGAGGTTCCTCGCTGTGGGTGGGATTGGACGATTGGCTTGTCAAGGTTTCCTGGTTAGGGAAGCTTGTGTTCTGGTGGGTGGAGCTGATTTCTTCTGTCTGGAGTGCAATGAAGTGTCCAGTAGTGAGTTTTGAGATGTCTATGGGTTTGGTGTGATTTGGGCAGCCTGTATGTAAGTTCAGGGCTATGTTCCTGCATTGCTGGAGAATTTGCATGGCTTGTCTTGCTCTGGAACTTGTTGGCTCTTGGGTGGTGCTTGGTTTCAGTGCAGGTATGGAGGCTTTTGGATGAGCTCTTATCAATTAATGTTCCCAGGAGTCAGCAGTTCTCTGGTGTTCTCAGGTTTTGGACTTAAGCCTCTTGCCTCTGGTTTTCAGTCTTATTCTTACAGTAGCCTCAAGACTTCTCCACCTATACAGCATCAATGATAAAACATCTAGGTTAATGATGAAAATCTCCTCCACAGTGAGGAACACCCAGAGAGGTTCACAGAGTTACATGGAGAATAGAAGAGGGAGAAGGGAGATAGAGGTGACCAGGAGGAGAAGAGGGGGAATCAAAAGGGGAGAGAGCAAGCTGGCCAGTAATCAGTTCCCTATGTGCTCTCCACAGTCTGGACCCCTTGGAGAGGTTCACGGAATTACAAAGAGAAGAGAAGAGGGATGAAGGAGACAGTGGTGACCAGGAGGATAAAAGGGTGAATGAAAATGAGACAGACAGATCCAGGCACTAATCAGGTCCCTAAGTGTTCTCCACAGCCTGGAACACACAAAGAGATTCACAGAGTTGGGTAGAGAAAAGAAGGGGGAGGGAGGACATAGAGTCGACCTGGTGGAGACAAAGCAGAGTCAAAAAGGCGAGAGAGCAATCAAGCCAAGAATCACACTCCCAAGTAAAAATGGGTACTGAAGATTGGGTTCTTAAAGGTACAAACTTGATAACAAATACCAAAAAGCAAAGATTAAAAATCTAGAGTAGAGGTTAGACTCTGAAAAATACAATATTAAAAAACCAAAACAAAGTCACAAAAATTATAAAATATATATATATATGAAGCTTGCTTTAAAAATAGGGTCTTTTTTTTATTTTGCAAGGTAATAGTAGGTTATAAAAATGAAAATTAAAGGAGTAATGTCAGGGGACGTTCAGCTTTAAGGGATCCAATATGTTATTCTTTTCTTTTGTGTGCCATTTCTCAAGGATTCTGTATTCCTCATCACGTGCTGCAGGAATGAGCAGAGCTGCACGCAGTTCCTGGGACTGAGATCCTGAGAAAGGGCACCTGCTTGGTCCTTTCAGTGACTCCCTCCAGTGACCTCACTCAAATGTGATCTGCTCAGTTATGCCCCTCTCACTCAGGACATGCAATTCTTTCTGGCCCTTCGAAGATTGTTATTTGCTTGCCTTTGTTTTTGCTCCTTTTTTTTTTTTTTTTACTGCCTAAAGCTGCCTTGGATGAAGATATATAAACATGCTTTTTTGCAAACAAAACACCTTTGTTTCACTCGAGACTTGGGTCCCCTGCATCCCTCTTCTTGTTGACTCCAGTCCCCAGGTCCCGGTCTACAAAGACCATGACAGAGTAATAGAGGACTTTAAAATAAAATTTAAATATTTATATAATGATAATAGTATAAATATATTTAGGAATTTCTCTGGAGCTGTTGTGGGCAGTGTGGGGTCAGTTCAGTTCCAGATAGTTACGTGATCTGGCTTATACTTCTCAAGATCTATAGGCCCCTTCCAATGTAGTCGCTGCTAACTACAGGGTTTTAATCTGTTGCACCTGTCACTTCCAAAGCGGTTCCCTCTATTTATTCTAGCTTCTTCCGTTGGCTGTTCTCTTCAGTGTCTAATTTCTGTCCTGACACAAGGGAGCGAAGGTGGTTACTTATTTAGGCTCACTTGTGCAGTACTGCTGTGGGGACAGAGGGACACTGCAAACAAATATCACTGGCATGTGTGGGGAGTGCTTGCAGTGTCTCAGCCACACTGGCTTTGCCCTTGCTCATGGCACATGTACTTTCCCAGTCTACACTTCTCAGGCTCTAGGTTGCTCTGCCGGGGAACTATCTGAGGCGGGCCCTGGGTTGTGTGCACTTCCGAGGTCTAAGCTGCTCAGGTTCAGGTTCTCAGGTAGTCCACAAAGGGGCAGACTCGGTTGGGCCTGCGTTTTGTGCCCTTCCCAGGTCCGAGCAGCTCAGGCGACCAGGTGCTTGGCGAGCGGTCTCCCCAGGTGGGGAGTGCATCTTATCACCTCCCCGGTCCAGCCGCTCGGTTTCCTGGGTGGCAGCAGGCGCACCCGTTTCCACCGTGTCGTATGCCTCTTCTGGGGAGCTGATCTCTGGCTGTGACCCTCCCGGCAGAAGTCAACCATCCAGAATCCCAAGGGGTTTTGGTTAGTGACTGGGTGCCTGCTTGCAGCTTGGTAGAGGATGCCTCTCTGGGGCCGAGTTTGCCTCTTTCCAGCTCTGGGTGCCCCCTCCTGCCTCCCTGTCTCCAGTGGGAGATGGGCCGATCTGCAGCTGGCTAGCTCTCCTCTGGTATTTGCTCAGTCCTTTGTTTTCTGAGCGGGCCTGGCAGTGCCTTAGGTTAGGGCTTTTCGCAGGATAGTTCTCTCTCTCTCTCTTTTTTTCTCTCTCTCTCTCTCTCTCTCTGGCTATCCCACAGTTTGGGTTGCTATCTCATGTTAGTTCCCTCAGATTGCCCCCTCAGGGCATTCAGGCCCAGTCCTTACCCTAAGCAATGCAGCCCGTGCCTCCCTGTTCAGCCCGCACTTGCTGCTGGCGGATGCAAGCTCTGGGAGTTCCGGTTAGGCACGTGATCTGTGGGTTTTATTCATTTATGTATTTATTTTTCCTCCGGGTTATGTTGTCCTCTAAGATTCCAAAACTCCCCACAGACCCTCCAGTGAGAGTGTTTCCTGGTGTTTGGAAACTTCTCCCCTTTTAAGACTCCCTCCCTGGGATGGATCTCTGGCCCTACCTCTTTTGTCTCTCTTTTTATCTTTTATATTTTGTCCTACCTCCTTTTGAAGACAGTGGGCTGCCTTTCTGGGTGCCTGATGTCCTCTGCCAGCATTCAGAGTTGTTTTGTGGAATTTGCTCAGCGTTCAAATGTTCTTTCAATGAATTGTGAGGAAGAAAGTGGTCTGCCCATCCTATTCTTCTGCCATCTTAGGACTGCGCCCCCCCCCCCCCCGCCCCCACACACACACATTATTTTTAAGAAACTTTATTAATTTCAGTGTTTATAGATGTTAAATTACCATGTCAATTCTTTGTTATACATGTGGAACTAACATGTAAATTCTTCCATATAGAAAAGTTAGTCCTTGTGGTTACTTGATTTTTTTCGTTGGTTTTTTCTTTCCCGATGTGAATATTGAGTCCTTCTTGATCATCATAAATGTATTTGAAAACTTTTAAACCTTCAACTTAGGTAATCATAGTTTTACTCCTTTTTTTTTTTTTTTTTTGTATCTAGGTAATTTCTTTAATCTTTACCTGCCATTCCAGAAGACATAGATAAGAAGTTAGAGTCGTTAGTGTGCTGTTTACAGGGAAAGAAGCAGTAAATCATGTGAATGTTCAAATAGGGTTGTAAAAAATTCATTTATTCTTACATGAAGGATAATTACTTTCCAAAATTTTGTTGTTTTCTGAAAGGCATCAACAAGAATCAGTCATAGGTTCACCCAGGTCCCCTCCCTCCCAAACCCCCCTCCAATCTCCCTCTCCATGCCACCCTTCTAGATTGTTGCAGAGCCCCTCTTTGAGTTCCCTGAGTGATAGAGCAAATTCACATTGGCTATCTATTTTACATATGGAATTGTAAGTTTTCATGTTACTCTTTCCATCCATCTCACCCTCTCCCCTCTTCCCCTTCCCCCGTGTCTCTAAGTCGGTTCTGTCTGTTTCTCCATTGCTGCCTGCAAATAAATTCGTTAGTACCATCTTTCTAGATTCCATACATGTGCATTAGTATATGACATTTATATTTCTCTTTCTGACTTACTTCACTATGTATAATAGGCTCTAGGTTCATCCAGGTGGATGAACTGACTCAAATGCATTCCTTTTTACAGCTGAGTAATGTTCCTTTGTATATATGTACCACCACTTCTTCATCCATTCATCTGTCAATGGCCATCTAGGTTGCTTCCATGTTCTAGCTATCATAAACAGCACTGCAGTGAACATCAGGGTGCATGTGTCTTTGTCCATTTTGGTTCCACAGGGTGTACTCCTGGGAGTGGGATTGCTGGGGCATATGGTGGTTTTACTCCTAGTTCTTAAGGAAGCTGCATACCGTCTTCCATAGTGGTTGTATCAATTTACCTTGCTACCAGCAGTGCAAGAGGGTTCCATTTCCCCCACACCCTCTCTGGCATTCATTGTTTGTAGACTTTCTGATGATGGCCATTCTGACTGGTGTGAGGTGGTATCTCATTGTGGCTGAGTCGGTAAAGACCTGCCTTCAGTGGGAGACCTGGATTTCCTCCCTGAGTCGAGAAGGAGGCCATGACAACCCACTCCAGTATTCTTGCCTGGAGAATCCAATGGCCAGGGAAGCCTGGAAGGCTTCAGTCTTAGGGTGGCACAGAGTTGAACATGACTGAAGCTACTAAGCAGCAGCAGAGGTAGCAGACTTTTGGATGATGGCCATTCTGCCTGGTGTGAGGTGGTATCTCACTGTAGTTTTGATTTTCATTTCTATTTTGTTTTTTTTTTTTTAACCAAATTGATGTTGACAAGATAGTGCTTGAAGCTTGAAAATATTACTGCATTTGGATTGTCAAGTTGATCTGCAAGGAACATTTCAAGAGAAGCAAAAGCATGGGAAATAGTAATAAATATGTGGGGCTAAAATAACAGCAGTTAGCTTTAGTGATGTTTTAGTAAGTGCAAACCATTTTGGATAGGTTAAGTAGCACGTGCAGAGTACCTTTATGGCAGCCATACTTGAAGTACCATAAAGTAACGGTGCCCTGTTTGAAGGTGGCAGCTATGGAAGGAGATAAGAAGGGCCTGGTCTCTTAGATGTGGCAGCCACTGCTTGGTGATGCAGCACCATGTTTGAATTCAGCATCCTGGTTCTGTCACATAGCAACTGTGGGATCTTGGCAACCCTGTCTTAACCAGGTTAAAACTAGGGTCTTTCTTCAAAAGGGATTAGGAACTCTTCATGCAACTCAGTGTTATCATTCATTCTAGCAGAGTATCTCTGAGATCCTTCCACAGAAGTATGTGGATTATTTACCTGGAACTGCTGGTCAAAGAGGAAAAAAGACACTAAATGGACAAGTAGAAGGTAAGAACTGTGTTTTACAGAAAATGTATTGACAGAACGTTGATTGAAAATGGGAATGCTGATACATTCTAAGAGGCAAAGAAAATCACCTGTCAGATGGGTAGTGAGAAAAAAGATGAGAAAAGGAGGGCAATTATGTATCTTATCAGGTGTCTACCACAGAGTACATTGAGAATCCAGTTTAAGGAGCTAAATTATTAGTTCTTAGACTTACTTCGTGGTCCAATGTTTAAGACTTTGTCCGGTTAAGACTGTCCAATGCAGGTGGTGCAGTTTCAATCTCTGCTCAGGGAATTAAGATTCCATGTGACACATGACCAAAAACAAATGATTAGTTCTGTTTCAAGATACTCTACGACCTAAGGAAGGTCAAGAAATAAGAAGCAAGAGGGAATGATGGATGAGAGAGACAGAGGGTACAGGGAGGAAATGAAGAAAAGGAAGCACAGGTCTGTGGGGGAAGGGGGCAATAAACAATGAAAGTCTTTAGATAAAGGGAGAGTATTTGACACGGATGATGAATTCAAAGTGAGCTTCTGGCACCAAAACTTGTCAGAGAAGAACAGCAAAGTTCTCACCTCTTCCTGTTTACTTGTTATTAGGAAGACGTTCAGAACTGCGGTCCCTGGGCGTGCAGAGCACTGTGTCATCCTCCTCCTGGAAGCATGGGCATAGGTGCTCAGCTGTAATGTGTGCAAATTGGTGTCATACGAAATGTTGCTGCTTTCCAGCATGGTGTCACGTGGGACTAAAGAGAACTGGAAAGGAGAGAGCAGGGGGCGTGATGGGGAGACCAAGGAACCACAGCCTCAGAGAGAGTCCACTGGAAGGTTTCCAACTTCTAATGCCATTTCAGTTTGGGGGGATGTGTTCGTGTGAGGAAACAGAGGCTGAGATTTCAGGAGAATGAATTAAGTTGAAGTCATGTAGAAGCAGACTCCGTGTAGACCAGAGTTTCTCAAATTTTAATTAGTCTCTTGGGGACCATGTGTGAAGTGCACATGCTGAGCAGGAGGTCTGAGGTTCTGTGTTCCTAACAAGCTCTCTGAGTAGCAAGGGTGTAGCCGTGCATATAGAGAAATCTGGAAGAAGAGCATTGGATAGTGCAGGACAGAACAGGATCAAGGAAAAGCAGTATTTTGTGTTTCTTTCTGAGCGTGTTTATAGCCAGAGGGAAGCAAAGAGATGAAGTAGCAGTTATAGGTGTAAGATACCATTGCTAAGCAAAGAGGGAGAAAGAAATGGTAGGTATCAGGGAACGTTTAACTTTAGGACTCCTGTATGTTGTTTTCTGTTTCTCATGAACCCTCTGTTCCTTATCAGTTCCTGGTATACAGGAACGAGTGGAGCGGCACGCTGTTCCTAGGACTGAGGTCATGGGACGGAATGCATACGTGGATTTCCTTCAGTACCTTCTACCCTATAGTGTTTAGTCACGACCCTCTTACTCAAGATATGGATTGTCTTCTGGCCTTGAGACGATTATTATTCTTTGTTATTCCCTTGGTAACGGTTGTTACATGTCTGTTTTTGTTCTTTCCTTAACTTTATTTTCTTGCCTAAACCTTCCTTCTATAACAATATATAAACTCACACAAACATGAATAATTCACCCTTGTTCCACTAGAGACTTGGGTCCCCCGTGTCCTTCTTTCTCTCTCTGGCTAGGTCTTTGGAGTATGGAGTCCTGCTGAGCTCACTTTCCTGCCCGGGCTTTCAAGACCTCCTTGAGAAGGATGCCCTGTGTCTTAGTGAGCGGTACTAGCCCTATTCTAGGGCTTTATTGGTTTTCCACATAACCCAGGGAATATTAGTCTCTCTCTTTTGCTTTCTTTTCGTTGACTCCGGTCCACCAGGCCCCAGTCTGTAAAGAAGACCACAGGTAGGGATGATCCATAGAAAGGATGTCAAGGGGTAAGATTTAAGTCCACAGATCCAGAGATTACCATTTAGAGAGGAGAGAATCTAGTGAAAGGACAAAGGGAGGAAAGGAAGGCCGTAGGGAGGGGAGTTTGGAGTTGATGAGGACACTTGAGAGAACTCCTTCTAGATGACTTCAGTGTATTTACTCTGAAAAGAGATAAGATCATTATTGCTCCAGAGAATCCTGGAGTTGGGAGGGGGTGCTAAAAGTGGGGGAAACTGCAGCCCCTCTGAGTAACTCTTAGGCATCAAAGATATATGTTGTACTGGTATTTGTTATTCAAATTAGATTAATTTGTAAAAGGAGGCATTGACTTTTTTTTTTATAAAGATAGCTGATTCTTTGAAAGTTGTTTCATAGAAATCCTTTGAAGCATTAACATGATATACCAAACTAAACTATATTTTGAAGCCAAACAGATTAATAGGGTTCATTCCCTAAATGTAGAAATACTTTTAATAAATACTACACTGATTTTGAAACATGCAAGATTTTTAATTTCTAATAATTCTTTGGCAATTAAATATATTATTTCCTTTTTGATAATTATATTTAAATATTGAGAATTCATTATACATTATTTCGTAGATGTGTCTTATATACCTTCCTGCATGAGTGGATTGAGAAACTTTAAGATGGCTAGACTAGAGGAGCCAGGACAAGTAGGCATTCCAGTAGCCCACACGGATATGGAAAAAAAATGAATATTTTTATGAGCCATTTTTCTACAAGTGTATATCCAGGCTAATCAGTTCATTACTCTGTCGTTGATGAGAAATGAATTATACATTCTGGTGAACTGCCATCCCAGCTGTGCACTTCTTAAATGACTGGACAGATTGAAGAACATGATAAATACTTATCACATAATGGTGGAAATGATAACTGCTGTGTTGCATTCAAGATGTGCTGTTACATTTTATCATCAGCTTTCACGTTTATGTTCTAGGGTTCATGACTTGCTCCTCTGATTCAGATCCACTTTCTCCTCATCAGTCAGCACATTCACATTGGTCTGTGTGCACTTTAATGTTTTATAAAGCCATTGAAAACATTAATGTTACTTTTGAAATCTTAACTACATGTTTTGGTGAACCTGTATTCCTATTTTTTCCTCCCTATCTTTAGTGGATTCCTATGTCTGTCTTACCAGTGTCCTAAGATCCCCCTAAAAACAAGACACTAAAACGGAATGTATTCAGTGCCAAGGCTGAGCGCGAGGATTCTGCTGAGTACTAACTGTGTGAATATACAGCTGGCTTTCATGTTTATATGTAATTAACTCTGTGTCCCTTTTTCCTCTTAGAGTCTCCTGGGAAATATCCTAACGTGAAGGTAAAAACTTTTATAATTTTATCTGAACTGTGGATTGTCTCCTATGTACATTATTTAGTAATCAACTTGTTTCCAAACCCCATTCAGCCAGCAGTCAGAATGAAAGATTCGGTTCCTAATAACACAGTCAGAATGAAGGATTTCCAAACATCCATTTCAGGTAAATTTTGCAGTACACAGTTAACTCTGGAAAGAGGGACACTGAGCTATTAGAAATGCTCAGTCTTCATGCTTTTAACATTTTCTTTGCAAATTTAATTGAAGAATTGGACATACATAAGGCAATGTTATTGTTGATACCTGTGATTTGAAACAAAAGATACAAGCATAAGAACAAGAATTTTTTAAAATATAAGCTTCAACTCAAGACGTTTCTGTATACGTTTCGACACTCTGAAGTTCTCAGTTTGAATCTCTATAATTCTCAGGAAATCTTAGAGGTTAAATTTTAGACTCTAAGTTTTTTCCAGTGCCCCAAATGCTTGTTTGAACTCTAACCTTTCCCTTGAGTAAAACTCACTTGCTAATATGTCAGTTGTATTTCAGCTTGTAATTATTTCATTATAATGTTGTTACACAGATGAATGTAGGCCAATCAGATATTTTCATTAGCAGACTATGTGTGTGTGTGCATTTGTGTGCGTGCATTGTGTGTGTGTGTGTGTGTGTGTGTGTGTGTGTGTGGTGTCTTTGATTATTAGAAGTAGGGGAAGTAATCATACTTTAATGACTATTTGATAGACATAATCTTTTGAAACAGTGATTCTGACAGTTGTTGGCTTTAGGATCCTATTATACTTCTAAAAATTATTGAGAATTCCAAGGAACTTTTGTTTCTGTCTGTTGATGTTTACTATATGGAAGTTCAGTTGAGTTCAGTCGCTCAGTCGTGTCCGACTCTTTGCGACCCCATGGACTACAGCACACCAGGCTTCGCTGTCTATCAGAACTCCTGGAGTTTACTCAGACTCAAGTCCATCGACTGGGTGATGCCATCCAACCATCTCATCCTTTGTCTTCCCCTTTTCCTCCTGCCTTCAGTCTTTGCCAGCATCAGGGTCTTTTCCAGTGAGTCAGTTCTTCACATCAGGTGCCCAAAGTATTGGAGTTTCAGCTTCAGCATCAGGACTGAATTCCCTTTGGATGGACTGGCTGGATCTCCTTGTAGCCCAAGGGACTCTCAAGAGTCTTCTCCAACACTACACTTCAAAAGCATCAATTCTTTGCTGTGCAGTTTTCTGTACAGTCCAACTCTCACATATATACATGACCACTGGAAAAACCATAGCTTTGATGAGACAGACCAATGTTGGCAAAGTAATGTGTCTGCTTTTTAATATGCTGTCAAGGTTGGTCATAGCTTTTCTTCCAAGGAGCAAGCGTCTTTTAATTTCATGGGTGCAGTCACCGTCTGCAATGATTTTGGAGACCCCCCAAATAAAGCCTGTCACTGTTTCCATCTTTCCCCATCTATTTGCCACGAAGGAATGGGACTGGATGCATTGCTTAGTTTTTTGAATGTTGAGTTTTAAACCAACTTTTTCACTCTCCTCTTTCACTTTCATCCAAAGGCTCTTTAGTTCTTCTTCAATTTCTACTATAAGGGTGGTGTTATCTGTATATCTGGTTGATATTTCTCCCGGCTATCTTGATTTCAGCTTGTGCTTCACCCAGCCTGGAATTTTGCATGATGTACTCTGTGTATAAGTTAAATAAGCAGGGTGACAATATACAGCCTTGACGTACTCCTTTCCCTATTTGGAATCAGTCTGTTGTTCCATGTCTAGTTCTAACTGTTGCTTCTTGCCCTGCATACAGATTTCTCAGGAGGTAGGTCAGGTGGTCTGGTATTCTCATCTCTTTAAGAATTTTCCAGTTTGTTGTGATCCACAGAGTTAAAAGCTTTGGGGTGGTCAATAAAGCAGAAGTAGATGTTTTTCTGGAACTCTTGCTTTTTTGATGATCCAGTGGATGTTGTCAGTTTGATCTCTGGTTCCTCTGCCTTTTCTAAATCCAGCTTGAATATCTGGAAGTTCATGTTTCATGTGCTATGGAGGGATGGCCTGGAGAATTTTGAGTATTACTTTGCTAGCGTGTGAGATGAGTGCAGTTGTGAGGTAGTTTGAGCATTCTTTGGCATTGCCTTTCGTTGGAATTGGAATGAAAACTGACCATTTCCAGTCCTGTAGCCACTGCTGAGATTTCCAGATTTGCTGGCATATTGAGTGCAGCACTTTCATAGCATCATCTGTTAGGATTTGAAATAGCTCAACTGCAATTCTATCACCTCCACTAGCTTTATTCATAGTGATGCTTCCTAAGGCCCACTTGACTTCACATTCCAGGATGTCTAGCTCTAAGTAAAGGATCACACCATCATGCTTCTCTGGATCATGAAGATCTTTTCTATATAGTTTTTTTGTGTGTGTTCCTACCCCCTCTTCTTAATATCTTCTGCATCTGTAGTTGCTGCTGCTGCTAAGTCGCTTCAGTTGTGTCTGACTCTGTGTGACCCCCCAGACGGCAGCCCACCAGGCTCCCCCGTCCCTGGGATTCTCCACGCAAGAACACTGGAGTGGTTTGCCATTTCCTTCTCCAGTGCATGAAAGTGAAAAGTGAAAGTGAAGTCGCTCAGTCCTGTCTGACTCTGTGCGACCCAATGGACTGTAGCCCACCAGGCTCCTCCATCCATGGGATTTTCCAGGCAAGAGTACTGGAGTGGGGTGCCATTGCCTTCTCCGTCTGCATCTGTTAGGTCCATACTATTTCTTTCATTTATTGTGCCCATTTTTGCATGAAATGGTCCCTTGGTATCTCTTACTTTCTTGAGGAGATCTCTAGTCTTTCCCGTTCTATTATTTTCCTCTATTTCTTTGCACTGATCACGGAGAAAGGTTTCCTTATCTCTCCTTGCTATTCTTTGCAACTCTGCATTCAAATGGGTATATCTTTCCTGTTCTCCCTTGCCTTTAGCTTCTCTTCTTTTCTCAGCTATTTGTAAGGCCTTGTCAGACAACCATTTTGCCTTTTTGCATTTCTTTTTCTCTGGGATGGTCTTGATCACTGCATTCTGTACAATGTCAGGAATCTCCATCCATAGATCTTCAGGCATTCTGTCTATCAAAACTAATCCCTTGAATCTATTTGCCACACCCACTGTATAATCCTAAGGGATTTGATTTAGGTCATAGATGGATGGTCTAGTGGTTTTCCCTACTTTCTTCAATTTAAGTCTGAGTTTGGCAATAAGGAGTTCATGATCTAAGGCACAGTCAGCTCCTGGTCTTGTTTTTGCTGACTGTATAGAGCGTCTCCAAAGAATAGAATAGAATAGGCTGCAAAGAATAGAATCAGTCTGACCATCTGGTGATGACCGTGTGTAGAGTCTTCTCTTGTGTTGTTGGAAGAGGGTGTTTGCTATGACAAGTACGTTCTCTTGGCAAAGCTCTGTTCACCTTTGTCCTGCTTCATTCTGTACTCCAAGGCCAAGTTTACCTGTTACTCCAGGTATCTCGTGAATTCCTACTTGTACATTCGAGTCCCCTATATTGAAAAGAACTTTTTTTGGTGTTAGTTCTAGAAGGTCTTGTAGGTCATCATAGAACCATTCAACTTCAGCTTGTTCAGTGTTACTGGTCAGAGCATAGACTTGCATGACTGTGATATTGAATGGTTTGCCTTGGAAACGAACAGAGATCATTCTGTCATTTTTGAGATTGCATCCAAGTATGGAATTTGGGACTCTTGTTGACTGTAATGGCTACATCATTTCCTCTAAGGGATTCTTGCCCACAGTAGTAGACATAATGGTCTTCTAAGTTAAATTCACCCATTCCAGTCCATTTGGGGGCTTCCCTGGTAGCTCAGTCAGTAAAGAATCTACCTGCCGTGCAGGAGACCCAAGTTTGAATCCTGAGTCAGGAAGATCTCCTGGGGAAGGAAATGGCAACCCACTCCAGCATTCTTGCTTGGAAAATCCTACCGCCAGAGGAGTCTGGCAAGCTACAAATAGCCCATGGGCTCAGAAGCATCGGACAGGACTTATGGACTAAACCACAAACCAGTCCATTTTAGTTTACTGATTCCTAAAATGTTGATGTTCACTCTTGCCATCTCCTGCTTGACTGCTTCCAATTTGCCTTGATTCACAGACCTAACATTCCAGGTTCCTATGCAGTATTGCTCTTTACGGCCTTGGACTTGACTCCCATCATCAGTCACATCCATAGCTAGGTGTTGTTTTTGCTTTGGCTCGATCTCTTCATTCTTTCTGGATTTATTTCCCCACCGATCTCTAATAGCATATTGGACACCTACTGACCTGGGGAGTTCATTTTTCAGTGTCCTATCTTTTTGCCTTTTCATACTGTTCATGGGATTCTCAAGGCAAAAATACTGAAGTGGTTTGCCATTCCCTTCTCCAGTGGACCATGTTTTGTCAGAACGTTCCAGCATGACCCGTCTGTCTTGGATGGCCCTTCACAGCATGGCTTGCTCATAATTCCACTGAGTTAGACAAGTCTATGGTCCATGTGATCAGTTTGGTTAGTTTTCTGTGATTGTGGTTTTCAGTTTGTCTGCCCTCTGATGGATAAGGAAAAGAGGCTTATGGAAACTTCCTGATGGGAGAGACTGACTGAGGGGGAAACTGGGTCTTGTTCTGATGGGCTGGGCCATGCTCAGTAAATCTTTAATCAGACTTTCTGTTGATGGGTGGGGCTGTGTTCCCTCCCTGTTGTTTGACCTGAGGCCAAACTATGGTAGAGGTAATGAAGATAATGGCACCTCCTTCAACAGGTCCCATGCATGCACTGCTGCACTCAGTGCCCCTGATCCTGCAGCAGGCCACCGCCAACCCTTGCCTCAGCCAGAGACTCCTGGAAAATAAAACTAAAAAACGTAAAAATACAGGCACACACAATCATAATGGCTAATTCCATTAGTCATTGGAGTTCTGATATCACATATCCTGTCTCTGGAGAACTCCTGTGTGCACTCAACATAATTGAGCATGGAAGTAACGTTTCGAGTTGTGAAAAGAGTTTTGACCTCTTGGATCTCCTGGCCCAGTGGGTCTCTGGACTTCAGGGATTCTCAGGGCACACTACAGAACCACCATTTCAAACCATTGGCATGGTTGGATGTGAAATGATAAAGGGACCCTTGTGTTGACATGGGTTTAAAGTTTTATTTTTACATTTCTTGCTTGTTTCTTTGATTTCTCTTAAGAAATTTAGACCTGAGAGTTCCTTTTTTTTTTTTTAAGCAAATATTTCTGTGTTGCATTCATTCTTCCTTCATGGTGCTCTGTGCTCTTTAGATCCAGTGTGGTCCTAGACTTATCCTATTTTCACGTGGAAACAATTAGTCACCCACAGGACTATCATGTCTCATATAAGTTTATGATGTCTATCCAGGGCTTAAAAAGTGAGTTCTGAAGATATTGATAATTTGAGGAAAGACACCTCATTGTAATTAAAGAAGTTGTCATTGGTGGTGGTGTTCAGTTGCTAAGTCGGGTCCAACTCTTTGTGAGCCCATGCACTGCAGCACGCTAGGCCTCCCTGTGCCTCATCGTCTCCTGGAGTTTGCCCGAGTTCATATCCATTCATCAGCAATGCTATCCCACCATCTCATCCTCTGCCATTCCCTTCTCCTCCTACCCTCAATCTTTCCCAGCATCAGGGTCTTTTCCAGTGATTCAGCTCTTCACATCAGGTGCCCAAAGTATTGGCGCTTTAGTTTCAGCATCAGTTCTTCCAGTGAATATTCAGCATTGATTTCTCTTAGGATTGACTGGTTTGATCTCTTTGGTGTCTTCTCAGATGTGATCTGAGATCTCTCAGATGTCTTCTCTAGCACCGCTCTTTGAAAGCATCAATTCTTTGGTGCTCAGCCTTCTTTATGGTCCAACTCTCACATCTGTACATGACTAATGAAGAAACCATGGCTTTGGCTGTATGGACCTTTGTCAGCAAAGTGATGTCTTTGCTTTTTATGTTGTCTAGGTTTGTAACATTAATTAAAGTAGTAGCATTCATTAAAGGTGTTTTTAAAACCATGGTCTCTAGAGCACACAGTATTATAAGGCATAATTAAGTGTAAAATAAGGTAGATATACATTTTCTTAATAATATATTTGTATGTTGAAAAATAGTCCTGTATGGGTGTAAGAGTTGGAGTATAAAGAAAGCTGAACGCAGAAGAATTGATGCTTTTGAACTGTAGTGTTGGAGAAAACTCTTGAGAGTCCCTTGGACTGCAAGGAGATCCAACCAGTCCATCCTAAAGGAAATCAGTCCTGGGTGTTCATTGGGAGGACTGATGTTGAAGCTGAAACTCCAATATTTTGGCCACCTGATGTGAAGAGCTGACTCATTTGAAAAGACCCTGATGTTGGGAAAGATTGAGGGCAGGAGGAGAAGGGAACAACAGAGGATGAGATGGTTGGATGGAATCACTGACACAATAGACATGAGTTTGGGTAGACTCCAGGAGTTCAAAGATGAAGACTGCAGTGGTGTTCCCAGTAGGGAATTACTCAGTCAGCTATGCAAGTTGGAGCTGCCAGGAAACAGGAAGCAAAGAAGGTAATGCAGAAGCCCAGAACACTCAGCTTTGGGCCACCTGGGCACAGCCTTATCGTCCTTCTGATGGTTCCAAATTAGATTTTGTGGCAAAGTCTACCTTGTGCTGACTCCTTTTATGCAACCTGCAGCCAATCAGTACCTCTTAGCAAAGTGTTTGCATTCTCCCTCTGACCATAGTAATACAATAAATAACAAAGAGAGTTAGGAAAAAGTAAGTTCGTTCAGGCTGGTATTTAGCATATACCTGAGAGTGGGTAGCAGGATTATGTTTAGAACTCTGGGACTAGTTGGGAGACTAGGTAGCCATCTAGAGACTGCCTTCTCAAAATGGGACTTCATAGCAATGTTTTATATGGCTGTCAATTCATAAGCATTAGTTATGATTATATTCAGTATAACTGCAAAAGCAACTCTGATACCAAATACTAAAATATTTCTTGTGTTTTCTGTGACTTTGTATTTTTTAGAATTGGCTTTCCCAGTGGGAATGGGAGTCATGGGAAATTTGCTACCTAGTACCTCCTTCTCAGCTGTGTCCACATAGTATATCGACTTGTTTTAGTATTTGTAATGAATTAAGAGTTCACAAGGGAGGTTGGTATAAAGGAGTGCTGTATCATTGAAAAGCAGTATATAGCAAGTCAATTCTGATTCTACTAGGACGCCCAGTCTATGGAGTAACCACATCTAATAATGTGTTGTCCATAAATACTAATTAATTTAGCACCCTTAATCAGTCATACGGTCAGGGCTATGGTAAGAAATCATCCACTGTTTGTTTTTTCATTCCTGTGCTTTTGTCTTTTCTATCCTCACCTTGCATTTACAGAATAGTCTCAGTTATCTCCTAGAATAGTGACTACAGGCTCTAAACTCAACCTGTTTGTCTATTTTTCTTTTAATCTATACAACTGAGTCTTTGCTCTTGTTTTTCCATGAGCTTGGTAGGTCCGGGAAAAACAAATTCAAATAAAATGCCTACACGAGTCCCTTCAACACTGGATGATGTGAAATAGGAAAACTACAAAATAGATAGAAGCCACTTCAGTCAGTTCATGTTGATCATTTTCTTCTCAGTCAATACATTTTATAAAACAACGAGCAGTACCTACTCCTTCAGGGTCCCTGGATTTGTACATTCATTGGTTTCTTAAAGATTTATTCTATACTGTACCCTGAAAGTTTTATATCCTAAATATTTCTGTAAACACTCCCTCAGTTCAGGCCTGTGTCACCTTTTTGTTCCCAGTATTAATGCCTTCAGATTCGTCTTCCTCCGGTTATTCGTATGCCCTTCAGATTCCTCCCTCCCATGGTGTTTAGAGTCACCAATCTCAAAAGCACACGTGACCATGAGGCACTCTGAGTCACGTTAATGTCTAGACCTCTTAAAGCACCGCTGATGCTCTCACAGTCTGACTTCTGCCTGACCCTCTGTCTCTAGCCCTTTCAGTCCTTTGCTCTAGAATTCTGAACTGCTGCTGGCGCCCTCGTCACTTGTCCCTGTTGTTGTTCAGTCGCTCAGTCCTGTCTGATTCTATGCAGCCCCATGGACCGCAGCACACCAGGCTTCCCTGTCCTTCACCATCTCCCAGCACTTGCTCAACTCACGTTCATGGAGTCGGTGATGCCATCCAAACATCTCATCCTCTGTCATCCCCCTTTCCTCCCGACTTCAACCTTTCCCAGCACCAGGTTTCTAATGAGTCAGCTCTTCGAATCCAGTGGCCAAAGTACTGGAGCTTCAGTGCCAGTGTCAGTCTTTCCAATGAATGTTCAGAACTGATTTTGTTTAGGATTGACTGGTTGGATCTCCTTGCGGTCCAAGGGACTGTCATGAGTCTTTTCGAACACCACAGTTGAAAAGCATCAGTTCTTCGGTGCTCAGTCTTCTTTTTGGTCCAACTCTCACATCCATACATGACTACTGTAAAAGCCTTTGCTTTGACTAGACGGACCTTTGTCTGCAAAGTAACGTCTCTGCTTTTTGATACGCTAAGTTTGTCATACCTTTTCTTCCAATGAGCAAGTGTCCTTTAATTTCACGACTGCAGTCACCATCTGCATTTCTTTTGGAGCCCAAGAGAATAAAGTCTGTTTCTGTTCTCATTGTTTCCTATCTCTTTGCCACGAAGTGATGGGACCGGATGCCATGACCTTCGTCAGTCCCATCCCTTCACTTTGGACAGATATCTACCCTGTAGTGTGTGTGCTTCTCTCCCCATCTTGCTACAGCCTGAAATGCTCTCCCTCTCGTGCCCTCTGTTCCCTTGAACTGTGTAAGTCTGCACTCAGGCATTATCTCTAGAAAAGCCATCCCTGACACCTTTTTCTACATTTTTCGTTAAACTCCGGTGTCTAGTACTGAGCGGAAACCTGAGAAATAATGATCAAATAAGAGAAACTGGGGCTCTGTATCAACCTAGAGGGGTGGGATGGGGAGGGAGATGAGAAGGAGGTTCAAAAGGGGTGATATATGTGTACCTATGGCTCATTCATGTTGGGGTTTGGCAGAAAACAACAAAATTCTGTAAAGCAGTTATCCTTCAATAAAAAAATAAATTAAAAAAAATGCTGTATATACTGAGGTGACTTTTAAGAGCTTGTCCTCTGCAGTCTAGGAGCCAAGAGGAGAGACATGTAAAGAAATAATTTACAGTCCAGATCTATATCTATCAGTAGGAAAATCTAGAAAGATACACTAGAAAAATCTTTAAAGTACTAAGGTAGCTACAAGGAAAGGCATACCTCTTTATCAGGGGAAAGATGGCAGTAATTAAAGACAACTTCACAAAGCAGGTTGAGCGTTAAAAGATGAAAAGTAATTTGTCAGAAGAGTAGAGGGAAGCCTTTCAGATGAAGGAACTGATAAAAGCTAAAAAGTAAGAGGAATTTTGTAAACCATGAATAATGTTGCAGTTGATGCTTGGCACATTGTTAAAAAGGTCTGTTATGAAGTAGAGAAGAGAATATATGGTGACTTTATATGTCTGTCCTGTATTTTGTTTGGTTTCTGATTGTTTTGTTCACTGATGTTTGGATCAATCTGTGACTGAATCTTTGAGCTGTTTGTGTGCCTGTAACCTGGTGACATCTGGTATTTCCCAAATGGTTTGTGGAATTTTTTAGGTCATTGGAAGTAGTTCTTAAAGAAGTAAATATTCAGCTGAAGATTAAGATTGATTTAATCTGTCATTCCATACAATATTTTAGATCTATGTTTTAAATGAGGATTATGTCTTTTATCTAAACATTCTAAGTAATTTTAACTAAACATGCAGATCTGTCAAGAGAACTAGACTTGGAAATGATAACAGAGGAAAAACAAGAAAAACTTGATGAAGATGAGAATAACCATGCACAGGTATGTAAAACTGTAAATTTCAATTTCTGGTGTAGTGCTGTATAAGAAAAAGTGTATCAAACAAGGCAAATTAGAATGGAAAGATAAGTTAAAACCCATCACAAATGAGTTAAAGTGGAAGTTCAGTGAAATTTTGTGAGGAATACCAAATTACTGCTTCTCATGAGGAAGATCCACTATGTGATAAGCCTTAAGAAGGAACAAACCAAAAGGAAATATCTCCTAATCTCACAAATAATATACCTGATTGTGAGGAAAAAGATGCATTTGGAGTATCTGTCTCTCTAGTATTCCAAGCATTTCCTGAACAAAAAGAACCCAGTCTCAAAAATGTTTTTCTGTGGTCTGTAAACTCTGGGTCCCTTGGATAGACTTGTCGTTCATCTTCAAAGCTTCATTTCCCTGAAAATAAAGTAGACTTTGAAAATTATCAACTAGACATTGAACATGTGTTTATGAAAATTGAGCAGAGTTTTTATAATGATACAGAAAATAAAAAAGTAGGGGAGCCAGTAGTTACATTCGAAGTGAAAGACCAAGAGATTGATATGCAAATGTCACAAAATATGAGGCAAGATCCCACTAATCAGAAATTAGACACGGGACAGGCATGTCAGTCTAGTCTGTGGCTTGTCTACTCTGGTAAGGTGAAACATATAATTCAAATAAAAATTCACGTTCCCCTTGCTGTTGTTAAAATGCTGATCTGAAAAATAAAGCAATACAGGACTGGTTCCAGAAGCCACTGCATGCGGATAATTGCAGCGCTAGTGACAATAAAAGCATGGAACCCGAATTAGAAAATGGGAATTCTTCTCCACCTAATAGTCATGGTGCATCTGAAATGTATGTAAATGAAGGATTAGAGAAGGATATACAGAGGTTTAAGAAGGAAATAGACATGTTACAAGTAGAGTTGCTGGCTCTGGAAAAAGAGAAAATTCAACTTCCAAAAGAGATGCAGGCTCATTTATTCTTGTTTTGGTTTTTCTCTTTCTTGATGATGTGGCCCCTTTTGATTTTCTACTAACAAATAAAGTGGGGTCATCCAAAGAGGTAATTGTGTAGAAATCGATTATTATCTCAATAACAGGAATTCAGGAAACTATTTTCATGGCTTTTGTCCTTCAGTCAATTCTAATATCTAATTGTTCTCCATCAGTCTTCATATCGGAGAAGGCAATGGCACCCCACTCCAGTACTGTTGCCTGGAAAATCCCATGGACAGAGGAGCCTGGTAGGCTGCAGTCCATGGGGTCGCTAAGAGTCAGACATGACTGAGCGACTTCCCTTTCACTTTTCACTTTCATGCATTGGAGAAGGAAATGGCAACCCACTCCAGTGTTCTTGCCTGGAGAATCCCAGGGACGGGGGAGCTTGGTGGCTGCCGTCTATGGGGTCACACAGAGTCGGACATGACTGAAGCGACTTAGCAGTAGCAGCAGTCTTCATATGGACTGGGAAACTCATTTAGCTATGTACCACGTGGTCTTCTGAGCCAGAATAAGCACCAAGGAAATTGCTTAAGAAGAATAATCAGCTAGGGTTTTGCGCCTTTTTTCCCCTTTAACTCTGTTGGGTTAAATATGTTATATTTCCATAGAATGGGAAGAAAGCACTCACTGAGAGATGGGACATGAACATGTGTTCCCTCTAATCTCTTCATTGTGGTTGAATACATGTGATCTCTGCTTTCCGAAATCGCTGGGCACTTAGATTTCCAGCATGGCCACTTCAGGATCTTTTTGATAACAAACACATGTGCTCCCACATTGCTTTAATCAGCACTCTCAAATGTTTCTTTTGAGACAGACCTTTCCATTATGTTGTTTACTAAAATGTAGAAGTTTTGACATGTGTGATTTTGTTACATAGGTTGTGTGTGTGTGTGTGTGAAAGTTGCTCAGTCAGGTCCAACTCTTTGCGAACCCTTGGACTATAGCCTGCCAGGCTCCTCTGTCCATGGAATTCCCCAGGCCAGAAAGAATACCAGAGTAGCTAGCTGTTCCCTTCTCCAGGGGATCTTCCTAACCCAGGGATCAAACCCAGGTCTCCCACATTGAAGGTGGACTCTTTAATGTTTGAGCCACCAGGGCAGCCCATAGGTAGTATAAACCCTGAGCAAAAAAGGAAAAAAAAAAAAAAATTAAGTGTTTACCTACAAAGGAGAAGACTGAGTTCTGAGATGCTGTGAGATTTTTCTTCTTCAGTAATAGGTTTTGAAAAATTGTTTTTGCTCTTTTGTGTAAGAGGTGCTTTGACTGAGTTTGAACAACAGACAAAAAGACAAAACAAAACAACTCTATGTGTTCTCCTGTTTAAAAAAAAAAAAAAAAACGGAGATGATCCCTACCCACAACTAAGGCATTGAGTTACTGTGCCAAAGTCATGCTTTTAACTTACCTGATTAATCTGATGAATTCATTTGGTAATACATAACATTCAATGTTCCAGAATTGTATCATCTCTTTTGGTGCCATAAAATGCTAGGGAGTGCCAGTTTAGGGGCCTTAAACAAAACCTTGAACATTTTTTGACTTTATTGCTGTTTTTGGTAAATAGTGGGGCAATGCTGCTGCTGCTACTGCTAAATCACTTCAGTCGTGTCTGACTCTGTGCAACCCCATAGATGGCAGCCCACCAGGCTCCCCCATCCCTAGGATTCTCCAGGCAAGAACACTCCAGTGGGTTGCTATTTCCTTCTCTACTAGGTAATTATATCTATACCCTCTAGTTGTAAGGTTTGACGGTTATTGCATGTGGAATTTGGAAGCATTAGTTATATTCCAGAATTCCACACTAACTAACAACTCCTCAGTTTCATTCTGCTCCTTGTGTTTTGGTAAACTCTGGTTCATTTAATGTAGTGAACACCATCACTTTTTTGCTATCTCCCGGATCCAAGTGAAAAAAGAATTGTAAAAGGCCGAGGGGAAAGAATAGCTTTAGTGCAGAGAGAAGAATGTTTCCTTTCTGAGGCGCGAAGGTGTCACATCCTCTCCATCCGGCTGTTTAATGGAAAATCCAGGTGGTAAAGACCAAAGAGCACAGATTTTGTGTCTTTGTCTTTTTATTTCTCTGTCTCTGCCAGTCAGATGGGGAAGACTGAATATAAATAATTGCATCTTATTAAGAATGCCATTTTTGAAATTCTGGGAATTTTGATTCTTTTCCTCAAACAGAAAGGAGCAGATTTTACAAAGATTTCAGTGACTTGTAAGTGATAAAATTAAAATAAACACAAAAATATTTTTATCACTTAAGTTCAGGGCGAGCACTGAGTCAAATAATAAAATTGAAAACAAAGATCTTTATAATCAATACACAGCAATTATTCTTAGTGTCAAACTTCCATTAAAGGTTGAAGAAGAAAAGAAGCACAAAAGCAGTGAAGTGGAAGTATCAGAGAACGTATGCGATGCTGCTGATGAGAGTGGATTGTTTCAGCAGAGAAAGCGTGGAGGAAACAGCAACCAGGAGTTTCCTGCTATGCAGAATGAGGGTTCTGATAGGTAATCCTGTATCAGTATTTAACAGCACATCCCTTCTTATGTTCCTATAAAATAATTTCTAACTTGAGCTAATGTTTGTGATGTACAGATTTTATATTTTACTAGAGATACGGTTATTTTTAATACTCTTGTCCTTTAGCCTTATTACTAGAGTTCCTTTGTTAACATGCCACCATGGTACATATTAGAGTATTCTGAATTTGACTGCATATTTGCCTTACTCAGTGTGTTGTATATTTAAATGTGTTTTGTCACTAATGAGCATCCTTTCATTTCAGTCTGAGGGCTCCTCTCAGCGTTTCTCATGAGGCGGGACTAGTGGTGATGAACTCCTCAGGTTTGCTTTGTCTGGGACAGTTTTTATTTCTTTCATTTCTGAAAGACAGCTTTTCTGGAAAGAGTCCCTTGGCTGGCAGGCTTTTCTCTCCTAGCACTTTGAGTGTGTCCATGGAGGAGGCCAGATTGCTGATGGTGGCGGGAGACCCCATGAGGCGTCGGTCTTTCAGCCGTGATGCGTCGCCGCATCATGCGGGTGGTTTAAAAGTGAGCTCTCCTCCCCTGGCCAAATATTTCCTTGGTTTCTTCTTTCATGGTATATGTGCCTCATGTCACTTAAAATACCACCTAAATTAAGTGTGGCTTTTTTCTGTGAATTCTCTTTTTCATTTATTTTTGGCTGCCCTGGGTCTTTGCCGCTGCAGTGCTTGGGCTTCTCAGTGTGGTGGCTTCTCTTGATGCTGAGCGTGGGCTCTCGGGTGCTGGCCTCAGTAGCCGTGGAGCATGGTTTAGTTGCCCCATGGCACGCGGGATCTCCCCTGACCAGGACTGGAACGCCTGCCCCCTTTATTGGCAGGTGGACTCCTAAGCACTGGACCACCAGGGAAGTCCCTAAATTCACCACTATTATATTTAGTAGCAAAATAAAAAATATAGTGTAAATCTACTTATGGCTCCCACGTCTAAGAGTCAAGGCGCTTAGCCAGGGGACTCCAGGTTTGCAGTGTAGCCCTTGAGGTTCTTCTCAGTGTCTTTCCAGATGCATCTCTCTCCTTTCTTCCATGTATTTTGTGCTCTTCCTTCCAGGTTCCTCAGAAACAACCCAGATGCCCTGTGCCTGATGTTTGTGCTCACACTCGAGTCTCCAAGTAGAATGATTTTCTCCCTTTTCTGTTTCTCATGACCCCCTCTCTTCACTTCTTCTGCAAATCCTTCCTTATTTCACTTATCACTTTCATATGTCAACTTTTATATATCATATTGTATCATAATCATATCTGTGTTTGAAGGAGGAATTTGTTTTCTTGCATATGGTTGGTACTCTATAACTGTTTTGTGAATTAATAAGATGGGTAAGAGTTGGAATTTTATAAGAATTGTTTTTTTATTCTTTATCAGTTGAATTATCAGAAAACATTGGCTTTTTTGTGGACTTTTTAAAGTAGCGATCCTGGTGTGCACAGGAAGGGAGTAAAGAAAAAGAACGATGACAAATGGACACCGGAAGAACGTGTGATTGCACCAATATTTGAAAAGACCGATTCACTGACTGGTGGTCTGCTGCACGTGAATGATGACGGCACTTTAAGGGAAGTGGATCAGGGTGATGACAGGTACATTCTCCAGATTCCTTGTTCGTAGGGGAAGAAATGTTAGCACTGAATACTTCTTCTGGAAATATAGCAACATTATACAGTGCTCAGGCCAAGGCAAGAGATTGCCCAACTCTAGTGGACGAACACTGCTGAAAGGTTGAGGTGAGGACCAGTGCCTTTGGCCGGAAGTCATTTCAGTAAATAGTCCCCTTGGAAGCTGGACTGTAACGAATACATGAAAACATTCAGTAGGGAATATTATTGGGACAGGCAATGAAGAACTGGATGGTAACTGAAGAGGAATGTGGAGTTCACAGGTGTTTCTTGTTTTATGTTAAGAAGGGAGCTTCTCGAGTATGTATGCTCTTGGAAATGAGCCAGCAGAGGGCGTGTTATTTAGTTTAGTCTTGTTTGCTTTTCTAATACTAGAAAGCTTATTGATTGTATGACATTATCTTTAAACTATTACAGTAAACGAATTGTACGTAATACTTCTGTTCATGTATAGTTTTATGGTAAGGGCTTGTTCATTGGTTCCGAAGTGTAGTATTCCTATGTAAGGGAATATGCAGATGATTGCTTAAGTTAATTCTATCATATATGGATTTTCAAAAATTACATAATTGTGAATTTACACACACTTAGGCTATACTGAATAGGATATGGTCATTCCTTGATGATTCTAGTTGATAGTAACATGGTGAGTAGCTATGATTTTGTAAGGTGCTCTGAAACATCACATCATATTAACTTCATAGTTGTTTATAGATTCCAGGGAAAAGGGGAAGATTTTGTTTATATTCAATAGAAAAACATTATTAGCAGTCTTTCACAAATTATTCCTTTTGCACGACAAAGATCTAAATGACAGAACCCGTGCTTCCTTTACTAAGTGTGTCATTAACACGTATTGTGTGCTCAATACATGTATGTCAGATGCATGAAGAATCAGCAGAATGGGTGAATGAAGGCCTATTGATGAATTTCTTTACAGAAAACAAAACTGTATTGACAGTAGATTTGCAGGCTTGCCTACCTCTGAAGTCTTTAATTTTTGAGAAATATGTTTTAAGATTCAGAAATCATTATTTATAGCTATAACTAGATCTGAAATAATCCTATAGATTCATTTGCTATCATATTACTTAAAAAGGCTTTTCAATATTACTTTCTCAGCATATTTTGGAAGAGCTGTGTTGAAGCCAGACTTCCTGGGTTTGAATTCTGGGTCTGTTTGTGACATGCTGAGTGGGCCTGGGCACGTTCCTCAGCCTTTGTGTGCTCCATTTCTTCCTGTACCCATCTCCCAGAATGACTGTGGGGATGAAAATGCCTTTAGGACATGGCAAGTGCTTCTAATAATGCATGGCTGATGCATACGACGTCCTCAAAAGCTAATAGCTTGGTTATTCAAATGGGTTTCTTTCTTAGAAGGACTGAAGGAATACCTCCCAGATAGGTTGTATGCCATAAAAGTTAGCTCTTATGGAAAAGGACAGGTGCAAAAACACTGGTATAGTTTCCTATCATACAACGCAAGTAACTTTATGTTTTTCCTTTTCCTTGGATCTAACTTTAATACTTTATTAATATTACTGATATATTTTCTGTGTCCTTTAATGCTGCTCTTATTTATTTCTGCATCCTTTATAGACAATTACTTGCCAATGCAAAGAGTTTATATGAAAAACTTTAGGTATTGTTTGTATTTTTGAATATTTAATATTAGCCTGAAAAGAATCATTTGTTCTTTTAGGCCTGCAAGGAAAACACCGTATGAAAAGAAGAAGGTATAGTAAAAAAATGAACTTTCAAAAATATTATCCTTGTCGAAAATACTTTGTCAAAGGAATAGTGGTAAAATAGAAAATCTTCCTTTGTTGTAGAGAAGTTTACTTTGAACACATCATTCAGAAACACTGTTGATAAACTTATCCTTTTGATAAAAATCTCTTCTTTTAAGAAATGTCTGTTTTTGTTTTGTACAGAGTTTTATCACCTCTGTACACTTGGTATATTTATACATATTTTAAGGACATTGTGAAACAGTATTGTTTACATGTAGGTCAAAGAACAAATTAATTACGTGAATGACCTGGATGACTTAACTCAGTCGTCTGAGACTGTTTCTGAGGATGGTGATGGGCTTTACTCTACGAATTCCTCGTTGGAAGTAGAACCTCTTGACGTGGGGCGTAAAGGTAGGCCTGCAGTGTAAATGTTAACGGAAAGCCTGTCTGTGTGTAGAGGAGTGATATATGCACACCTTGTCAGTCTGCTCTAGAGCCAGGGATATGTTACGGTGCTGTGCATCCCAGAAGTTTGTTTTGCGTTAAAAGGGCATGAACGTGAGTGTATACTCTGAGCCACACGCCTATGATCCTTCTCACTCACTGTACCTTCTGTTGACTCTTCTTTCCTGTGCCCCCACCCACGGTCAGGTCAGCATCATTTTCCTCCTAGAGTCACTGAAATAATCTCAGGACTTCTTTCCCTGCCACTCCACCTGGCAGGACCTCGGTCTGCACAGCAACTGTAATTATTGCCTATTTGTAAACATTCAGGTCTCATCATGCTACCCCCTTGCTTCAAGCCCAACTGTTGCCTCTCTTTGCTGCGTGGTTAAAGGTCACAATTGTGTGGTTCCATTTGGTTTGAGTTTTCACCCTTCTTTCTACCTGAATTCTAGAATCAGCTTGTCAGTTCCCTAAAATGTCTGCTGGTCTTAACATTTTCATTTTCTTTCAGTTCCAAATACTTTGTACTTTCTCTTTTCATTACCTCTTTGATCCAAGGGTTATTTAGATCTGTGTGACTTAGTTTCCAAATATTGAGAGTTTTCCAGAGATCCTTCTGTGCTCTTGCTTCTCATGATGTATTAGGTGCATCCAGAGGGGCCCTGGGGCTAGGGCTGATTATTTCCTGCCTTGGAGGCCAGACCTTGCTGACTACCCTGTTCATTCTGCTGGTAGGTAGGAGTGTTTCCAGCCTGGCTCAGGAGGCTAGATAGAATCCCTGGGAGCATGTGAGCTCCAGGCATGGTTTCCTGTAGTCTTTTCAGACGGTCTCTCCCTGGTCTCAGGCGGTTTCTCACACATGTGCACTCTTCGTTCCTCTGCTAAATACCGAGGGGCTCCTCCTCAGATCTCCGGGGTCCTTTTCCTGTGTTCCACTCTCTCCTCTCCACGGTTCTGACCTGTGATCTCTGCCCGTGTTGGTTTCCCCAGACTCTCAGCTTCATCACCTCCACTTGGGGAGTCTGGTGCACTAAGCTGCCATCCCTTCTCCCCATGTCGGGGCCTGGAAATTCTCTCCAGGCAGTGAGCTGGGGCGTTCCTTAGGCTAACCTCGTGTGTTTCCAGGATCATTGTCCTTCATTCCCTGAAGTCCTTTGTCATGAAAATCATTGTTTAATGTATTTTGTTGGTGTTGTTTTTGCTCGCTCCACTCAGGAAGGTAAATCGGTAGCTGTTCACTCTGTCTTGGTTAGAAACACATGGCAGCTGGAGACTGTCCACAGGGTTGTTCCTCCTACTCTGATCCCTACTTCCTGCTCGTCCTTCATTTCTCAGTCTGACAGCTCTTCCCCAGGGAAATCTTTCCTGGACCCAGTCTGTGTCAAGTTCTGTTATGTGATCATAGAACTCTCTTTTCTTAGAGTATCTATGTGAGGTCACAATCATTTGATTTGTCTTTCTCTTGTACTAGACTTCAAGCTAAACAAGAGCCAGGGGCGTCTGTTTTATCTTCAGATCTTAGAATAATGTCTTCCACATTATAAAGAATATTTGTTCATTGCCTGGATGAGTAACTGAAAGGCACAGTTCTTTATATTCAAAAATTACTCACATAATTTTTTTGTTTGTTTGTTTCTATCTTTGTTTTGTTCATCATGCAGATTCTGGTAGCTTGTTGAAAATTTGGGATGCAGTTTTTTCCTATGAAAGATTAGTAGCTTTTCAAAGAAGCCACTGTGAACTACTTAGAGAGAAAAATCACAAAATGAAAAGTAAGGTTCGTGGGCTACAAAAAGAGCTGTCAGAAAGCAAAGAAGTAAAATCACAGTTAGAGCATCAGAAAGCAATGTGGGAACAAGAGCTCAGCAGCTTGAGGTACTGTACATCTCGCTTTTAAAGAAATACTTGAACTGTTGTTTTGTTTAATACTGCAGAGATGTAGGTGTTCTATAAGGACTAACTTAGCCTCTTGGATTTTACAGGAGAGAAAATGTATTGTGGAGTGTGAAATTCTTGGAAATAATATAGCAGGTTCTTAACAGTGAATGCGTCTAATAACTTAATGTATATTTTTCCAAATCATCATTTTCATGACCATACAGGAGTCCACCATAATGGAAATCCCATTAGTTATTTACCAAATTAACTTTCAGTTGTTTTTCACTTTTCTGTATTGTATTTAATACTGCAAGGAACATCTTTTCTATCAATTCATTTCTGCCTTTTTAATATATTTTGAATACATTATTCTTTAATAGTATTGTCTTATTTGGTTAAAGTATGAGAAGTTTTCAAAATGTTTGTGATCTATATTTCTAAACTGTTCTTCAAAAAGTTTATATTACTTTAAATTCCCACCCACAGATGTATGAAGTAGCCATTTTTCTCAAGACAAAATAAAAACAAAGTTTCATGCAATTTGATTCTTAACCCTGTGTATGAAAACAGTGATCATTATTTAGTGTTTTTCATTGTATTCCCCCCATTTTTATTATTTTAAACATTGTGAAGAGGGAACAAAATTTATTGCAGCAAGAGTGAATAATCCCATGATTTTCTAAGAAGAGCTCTCTAAATTTTTCAGATTCACCTTAAAGCAAGAAGAAGGGAATAGAAGAAATTCTAATATGTTATATGAAAAAATGAGGGAGGAGTTAAGAAGAAAAGAAGACGAATATAGGAAAGAAATTGAAATGAAACAGCAACTAGAATTCACTCTCCAAACACTCAAAAAGGAACTGAAGACTGTGAGAAATAATGGGAATCAGGTAGAGTAATCTGTGGTGAAAATTTCAAATTTCTAACACTATATCATCAATATTATTTATAATGTCCCCCTTTATGTTGGAAAAGTACCATTTTACTGAGTATTGTGCCATTTATTTAGTGTTAGAGGAAATTTTAGGTTACTTTTTAAAAACAAAAGCAAAGAAATTCAAAATTCCCCAAGTAACAAGGCCAGAAATAAGAATTCTATAATCCTGAAATGCTGGGTGCAGTTTTTCGAGCAGAGAGAGGAAGAGGTCACATCAGTAGCTCACACAATAGTTACTGAGAAACCACAGGGTTGAGATTGGTGTAGAAACTGGAGGCTAAGCTCTCCACTCGCCTCAGGCGACAGATCCTTCTGCTTTGAGGGACCATTGGCGAGTGAATAGGTCTAGAAGAGAAGGGGCATGGGGAGGGAAGATGGTGCCTAATTTTACATCAAGTTACCTCTGGCCTTCAATCCGGCAGGTGGCTGAGAGTCGTGGACCCCCTCCCTCTGTGCCTGTCAGCCCTCCAGGCCACCTGCCTTGTGAACAGCTCAGAGCTGGCTCCAGCTTTCCCAGCTGGGTTCTCCCTCACAGCGGAGTCCTCAAGGACAGGTGTTAACTGGCATCCTCTAGAAGTGCAGGAATGCTCCCCATGGGATTTTTTTCCAGCAATTGGTAGAAACCAAACACACTCGAAGTTGATTGTCCTTCATTCTGAAGAGTTGTCGAGTGGCATCTCAAGCAGAGGAATTCACTCCCCCAGCCGATATCCCTCTCAGACACGGACCGGGTCCCGTCCCTGAGGTCCTAGCAGCAGATCTCCCACAACGAAAACCTCTCAGGGAGAGCTGGGGAAAGTACTATTTGTAATTCAAATCCATTTGTCTACCTCAGTCAGGTTGGGACATACAATGGCCTCGTCCAAGGAGAGGCCTTCAATATTTTCCATAGGAATTGATCTCAGATCCTTCAGGACTGTCTCAAAGGAGTCGGGACCCTGATTGTGGTTTAGTCCAGGCAGACCACGGGTGCGCCCCCATCGACTGTGCTACCCGACCAAGTCCCTCTGCTTTGGGGTGAGCGTGTCTGTCCCTCCATGCACGTCATCATCTTCAGTGTCTGAATCAGAGTCCGTTCTTGGCTCCACTGTCATTTCTTTAACCAATATCCTGTCAGTGACACTTTCACATCATTTACAGTTTTTCAGTTTGTAAAAGCTGCAACATCAGTTGTAAAAACACTTTTGAACACTTTAACAAGTTTTAGAATACAGTTTTAAAAGTCCCCCTCCCAACAAGGGAATGAAAATCAAAAACTCTTGTTACTAATAGTAGGTATTCTGGTATTTGGTAGTGATTTCCCTTCCTTGATAGATGATTATATTAGTTTATCACTTCCACTGAAGGTAAGGAGGAAATCTATAGGCAGTTCAGAGACCACACTTTGGAAGTCATTCTTGTACTTGTAGAAAATGAACCCTCTGCTCTGTGTAGTGTCCTGTGTCAGTACAAGGAACTTTTGAAAACAGTGATACATATGCCATAGTATACATTTAGTGATAATTGTGTTTCTCATTGTATTTCCCCCATCTTAGTATTTTAAACAGCATGAAGAGAGAATGAAAGTTATTGCAGCAGCAAAGAATCTCATGATTCTCTAAGAAGAGCTCTCTAAATTTTACCTTATTTACCATTAGTGTATATATCATGAATGACATAGGAGGATTATTTTGTATTGATATGTTTGTACTAGAGAAGTAACTGTGATTTGATGTAAGAGGACTAACAGAGTCAGAAGACCTGGTGAAAAGCCTACAGCTTACTTATATAGTTTTAACGTCTTCCTTTCCAGAATCATTATAGCTAATGAGTTAGTTGAGGTTTGTAGAAGTGCTTAGTACAGTTGTCAAAAGGCATAAGTCTGTAATTGCCTATTAAAATGTTAGAGAGGTAGCATATTCTCAAGAAAACAATTTCTGTACAAAATATAGTCTATTTATATAGAGAGAGAGCTAAGGCTTTTGCTGTGAAGTAGCTGTATAGGAGGTATTAGATGCAGTGTTTCTAAAGGTAGCGAGTGGTGGTGTTTATCGAATCACAGTTGATTTACAATATTGCGTTAGTTTCAGGTATACAGCACAGTGATTCAGACATATATGTACGTGTGTGTGTATTATATAAATGGGGCTTCGCTGCTGGCTCAGACAGTAAAGAATCCACGTGCAAAGCAGGAGACCTGGGTTCGATTCTTAGGTTGGGAAGATCCCCTGGAGAAGGAAATGGCTGCCCTGTCCAGTATTCTTGCTTGGGAAATTCCATGGACAGAGGTGCCTGGCGGGCTACAGTCTGTGAGGTTGCAAAGAGTTGGACATGACTCTTTGCATACATACACATCACACATGCATATTCCTTTTCAGATCCTTCTTGTAGAATATTAAGTGTAGTTCCTAATGTTGTACAGTAGATCCTTATTGGTTATTTTATGTACACTTGTCTATATATAATGGTGTATGTTAAACCCAACCTCCCTATTTATCCCTTCCCCTTCCCTCCGTTCCCCCATGGTGACCATAAGTTTGTTTTCTATGTTTGTGGGTCTCTTTCTGTTTTGGAAATAAGTTCATTTTAGATTCCACACACAAGCAGTATGATATAAGATTTGTCTTTGTCTGACTTACCTCCCATAGTGTGATAATGTCTAGGTCCATCTCTGTTGATACAAATAGCATTATTTCATTCTTTATCATGGCTTAGTACTTTTGCATTGTATAAATATTCCACATCAGATGCAAGTTTTAAGTGTAGTCAAATCTATAAATCTTTTATTGTAAGCCTTCTGGGCATTGTGGTTCAGAGAAAAGCCTTTTCAGTTTTGAGCTTCTTGAAAAGTCGCTTGGGATTTCTTTTTCCTTTCATGGATTCATTGTCTTCAATTAAGTTTTTGAACCTTTGGAAGTTTCTGCTTGTATGAAGTTTGAGGTTTGTATCAAACCTTATTTTTCTGGTTGGAGAGCCACTTGTTGCAATCTTTTCACTGTATAAACATACAGGTTAGTGTTTCATTTTGGAGGAAATAATGAAACGTCATTTTATTGAGTACTAACTAAAAGTCTCCTTTGTTTCACTTAGGTTTCTGATAGTGGGAGAAAAGCAAAAGATCTGTTACACAAAAACCACATGCTGCAGGATGAAATTGCCAGCCTAAGACTGGAAATAGACGCAGTAAAAAATCAGAAGCAGGAAAAGGAGAAGAAATATTTTGAGGATATTGAAAATCTTCAAAAGGCAATGAAATCGAAAGAGGAAATATTAACAGAGACTATATTCCAGTATACTGGTCAGCTTAATGTCCTGATAGCTGAGAATACAATGCTCAAATCTGAGCTGGAGAACAATAAACAAAGCAAACAGGCACTGGAAACAGAAGTGGAATCCTACCGTTCTAGACTGGCTGCTGCCACACACGATCATGATCAAGGTCAGACATCACAAAGAGACCTGGAGCTTGCCTTCCAGAAAGCAAACGACGAGAGGTTATGCTTGCAGGACCAAATGAAGTTGGATGTGACTAAGCTGAGAAGTAACAGTGAGATGGCTTCCCAGCAACTTTCTGAAGTGGAAAGTCAATTCAATAAGCTAAAAATCAAGCTGCATCAGACGAGAGATGATCTCAGAGAAAAGACTTTGATGTTAGAATGTGTCCAGAGAGACCCAAGCCAAGCAGAGTGTCAAAAGCAGGAAATTGAACACAAGTATCAGAACAAACAAGGCAAAGTGAATGAATACCTTAAAAAGCAGGAATCCTTAGAGCAGAGATTATCTCAACTCCAGAGTGAAAACATGTTGCTCCGACAGCAGGTGGGTGATGCACAAAATGGAGCCGACAGTAAAGAGAAGACAGTCATTAGCATCCAAGACGAGATTCAGCAGATCATGAAGAAAGTCCATGCTGAAATTGAGGAACAAGGTCTGATGGTGATGGGAAAAGACAAGGAGTTAGTCAACGAGTGGAATCCTTTAGAAGAGAGACCTTGTCAGTATGAAGATGAGAGAGCAGGAGAAGTAAGTATCCAGAAGAAGTAATTCTCAGACTTCCTGAAAGAAAATTCAAAATGATTCTTGATCCTGGCTAAATGGTGAATCCAGGTGAATTAAAAAATACACAGGCTGTGAATATATGGTCTTTAAACAAGCCTAAAAGCACACCTTGTATCCAGCAAATAAAAATTAGACCCAAGAGATGCTTCACTTTGAGTGTAGACATCGTGTCGCTTGTGAAATGTTAAGAGATTCAGTTCTAAATTTTTAATATAGACAGGTATTAGTAATTTAATCTTTTACTATTAAGATAATAATTTTAATCTTTATGTTACCACATGTTGGTAAAATGATGAAGCAGACAAAAGAAATGCTCAAACCTAAAATGAATAATCTGAAATTAAGCTTCGGTTACATGGATTACCTTGACAGTCAATTGCATGTTTCCCAGATGGTATCACTTATATATAGTACTTTGGCTCCAGTAGCTTGTCATACCTTTTTGTCATAGTTGTTGGTATAATTTTAATTTTATTCATGTAAATTTGAATTAATTTGGAGAACATTTCAGTCTTGAATCATTTATTCTTATGGCCTCTCAATTCTTTAAAGAATTGTCACTAATTGATAATTCATTGGCAAGTCATTTAAATATACTTGTCATTAATCATAATCTGGGACTCAAGTGATGAGCTTTAACCAAACTCTTCTTGTTCTAATCTTCCCACTGCTATTTATGCTATTAACTTAGAACATGTTTACAATTTGCTCATAATTCTTATTTTAAGGATCAATTACTATCATCTGAATACCAGATTGCCCAATAAAAATGAAGGGTGGCAGGATTTGAGAGCAGCAGGAATGGAGTGAGTCAGGGAGAGGGCTGTAGGGGCTGAGGTCCAGAGGCAGGTGGAGGCCAGGTTATCAAGGCTCCTCGAGGGCCATGGGAGCAATCTCATTTGTTAAATTTGATTTTTCTTTTATATTGGGGCATAGTTGATTTATAATTTTGTATTAGTTTCAGATGTACAGCAAACTAATTCAGTTATACATGTATCCATTCCTTTTCAGTTCCTTTTCCCAGGTAGGTGACTACAGAATACTGAGTAGAGTTCCCTGTGTTCTCCAGTAGGTCCTTATGGTTAGCCAAGGGCAAAGGTGGGGAGGAGGGATAAATTAGGAGTTTGGGATTAACATAGACACACTACTAGATATAAAATAGATAAGCCACAAGGGAATGGCCTCATTTTTTTGCTGGGATAGGAACCTGTTGGAAAGATCTGAGGACTAGTTAGAATATGTGAAGATCTCTGAAGTTAATCAAAGCCTCTAATAAAGAAAGAGGGAACATGCTCCCCAGGGTGGAATTTTCCAGCACTTGCTGCACATTCACACCCGTTTCTTTCTGGTTGTGAGGTGGTGAAGCTCTGCAGGTTTATCGGGAGGGGCAGGGCGTGGACAGCAAGTCTGCATCTTTTGTCTGAGTAACTTAATATCAGGAAGGCCAGAGGGTGGCCCCTTCTGTGTCTGTAACCAGATTCAGTGAGGAGGGAAAAGAAGGTGAGCTGCTGTGTGTGGTGATGGTTTTCAAAGTCCATATGTTGGCGTTATCTATTATTTGGGAAATCTGTTTTAAAGTATGGATGATGATGTATTTGAGTGCTAGAGGAGAGGTCAGTAACGTACACAGGGCAAACAGTAAATATTTTCAGTTTGTGGACTGTAGGGTGTCTGTTGTAACAACTCAACTCTGCCGTATGGCAGGAAAAGAGCTGTAAACAATGTGCAGATGAAAGAGACAGAAAGTGATGATGGCGGATTCGCTAGGTTATCAGTAGTTAAAACAGTTGTTTTTCCTTTTTTTCTCTTTTTAGTTGCAAGAAGCACAGGATCAACATGTAGAGGCCATGAGATGTGCTGAAAAAACACAGGATCACATCCAAAAGTATGATGTAAAGCAACACAGAAAACAACTTAAGTATAGAGCAGATAAACAGTATAAGACGAGAATTAAATCAGATAATAGATACATCACTGTGAAGCTGGGTGACATTTCGGCTTTGAGCTGTTTTGAGATGCATATTTTCCCCCATTATTTCCATATTTTGCACATTATCCACAAGTGAAAAGTGAAGTGTTAGTCACTCAGTCGCTTCCAGCTCTTTCTGACCCCATGGATATAGCCCACCAGGGTCCTCTGATCATGGAATTCTCCAGGCAAAAATCCTGGAGTGGGTTGCCATTTCATTGTCCAGGGGACCTTCCTGACCCAGGGATCGAACCTGGGTCTCCTGCATTGCCGGCAGTTTCTTTACCGTCTGAGCCACCAGGGAAGCCAATTGTCCACAAAACACAACTAGAAAACCAGTACAGTTGCCAAATCATTTACTTTTCAAAATTCTAAGATCCTGTATAATTGAACTGCAGATGTTTGTTCAGAAACAGTGTGGTATTTTAAAAATCTGTGTGTGAAGGACTTCCTTGAGAGTTCAGGGGTTAAAACTCTGCCTTCCAAGGCAGAGCATGTGGGTTTCATTCCTGGTCGGGGAGCTAAGATCCCATGTGACTCACAGCCAAAAATCCAAAACATAAAACAGAAGCAATGTTGTAGTAAATTCAATAAAGACTAAAAATGGTCCACAACCAAAAAAAAAAAAAAACACCATGTGTGAGAATAATTATTTTAAATCTGCATTTTAGACTTGAAATTGAAAATGCCGAGTTACAAACTACAGTCAAAAAGCAAG
The DNA here is from genome assembly GCF_003369695.1 of Bos indicus x Bos taurus. Taxonomy (NCBI): domain Eukaryota; kingdom Metazoa; phylum Chordata; class Mammalia; order Artiodactyla; family Bovidae; genus Bos; species Bos indicus x Bos taurus. The sequence goes on along the minus strand of NC_040088.1, from coordinate 65,926,867 downwards.
TGGGCAAAATTGAACACCTTCAGAAAAACCTGTTAAGTACAAGACTGGTAAGTCAGCTTCTTAATTTCTGTCATACTGAGGAAGAATTTTAATTTTTTTACTAGTAATATATGACAATATTTTGACAGTGTGACAAATGTCATTGATTAAAGAGTTTATTGTATTTTTACAGATATTGTTTGCTACTGGTAGCATAATTCCTCTTTATAGAAGAAGTGGACTGAATTCATAAAATTAATGATTTTTGTAGTAAGATTTTAATTTAAAACATTCTGAGAATCCAGTTGAAAAGCAATATTTTATATAGACCACATTTTGTTTCTTTATTCCTCTGTCAATGAAATCAGGGTTTTTCCACTTTCTGGCTATTGTCAATAATGCTGCCATGAACATTGGTACACAAATACCTGTTTGAGTCTGGAAATTTTAGCAATGATTTGATTGAGAATTCTGAATTTCTCTTGTAATCCAAACCCTTCTGTGAAATTTTAGAAAATGAATCATTTTTAATATTGCAGTTTGTTCTCTTCACCAGGAATGAATACTATGTCTCTATAAAACAGTTCTTTCTCAAAGAATACATTTTTTCCTTTGTTGATTTTTTTTTTTAAAGAGGTGGGGTTTGCATGGGATTTTTTTCAAAGATTATTTTAGTAAGATGTGATTTAACAAAACCTGGAATATCTTGAACCACTGATGAAAATTAGAGCATCTTTAGAAAGTAAAATGTAAATATAGCCACACTTTAAAAAAGTTTCATTAGCATTTAGTATTTTATGTGTCAGTTCAGTTGCTCAGTTGTGTCCAACTCTGCAAACCGATGGCCTGCAGCAAGCCAGGCTTCCCTGTCCATCGCCAGCTCCTGGAGCCTGCTCAAACTCATGTCCATCGAGTCAGTGATGCCATCCAACCATCTCATCCTCTGACATCCCCTTCTCCTCATGCCTTCAATCTTTCCCAGCATCAGGGTCTTTTCCAATGAGTCAGTTCTTCGCATCAGGTGGTCAAAGTATTGGAGCTTCAGCTTCAGGATCAGTCACATGAATATTCAGAACCGATTTCCTCTAGGATTGACTGGTTGGATCTCCTTGCAGTCCCAGAGACTCTCAAGAGTCTTCGCCAACACCACAGTTCAAAAGCATCAATTCTTCGGTGCTCGGCTTTCTTGATGGTCCAACTCACATATCCATCCGTGATTACTGGAAAAACCATAGCTTTGACTAGACAGACCTTTGTCGGCAAAGTAATATCTCTGCTTTTAATATGCTGTGTAGGTGGGTTATAACTTTTCTTCCGAGGAGGAGGCGTCTTTTAATTTCATGGGTACAGTCACCATCTGCAGTGATTTTGGTGCTCCCCCAAATAGTCTGTCACTGTTTCCATTGTTCTCCCATCTATCTGCCATGAACTGATGGGACTGGATACCATGATCTTAGTTTCCTCAATGTTGATTTTTAAGCCAGGTTTTTCACTCTCCTCTTTCCCTTTCTTCAAGAGGATCTTTAGATCCTCTTTGCTTTCTGCCATAAGGGTGGTGTCATCTACATATGACATTGCCGGAGAAGGCAATGGTAACCCACTCCAGTACTCTTGCCTGGAAAATCCCATGGACGGAGGAGCCTGGTAGGCTGCAGTCCATGGGGTCACTACGAGTCGGACAAGACTGAGTGACTTCATTTTTACTTTTCACTTTCATGCATTGGAGAAGGAAATGGCAACCCACTCCAGTGTTCTTGCCTGGAGAATCCCAGGGATGAGGGAGCCTGGTGGGCTGCCGTCTATGGGGTCGCACAGAGTCAGACACAACTGAAGTGACTTAGCAGCTGCACCTTGGGCTTCCTGTGAAACTTTGCAGGATGACACCTTTAACATTCTTTTGCTCTTAAGATCCTTAAAGGAATCTGAGGCACCACCTTAAGTCTTTCCAGGGTCTTACACTTACAGTCCACAGGTTTTACCTTTAGACCATGTTTTCCTGGCAGCACCCTAGATTTGATCTTAGCCCAGAAGCCATTTCTGTCCTTTAGCATCATGTGACAGTTGGACATGTGGAGATGCTGTAAAGGGGATACAGTATTGAACCCAGTGAGTCCTGGTTCCTTTATATTGAATAATACTTTTTAATTTTTCTTAGGCTTCCCAGGTGGCTCAGATAGTAAAGTGTCTGCCTGCAATGCAGGAGACCTGGGTTCAATCCTGGGGTCAGGAAGATCCCCTGGAGAAGGAAATGGCAATCCACTCTTGCCTGGAAAATGCCATGGGCGGAGGAGCCTGGTAGACTACAGTCCATGGGGTAGCAAAGAGTCGGACACGACTGAGCGACTTCCCTTTCACTTTCTTTTTAAATTTTTCTGATAGGTTATCCCTCTCATTGATTTACTTTCAGCTGCTTCATGGCAAGAGTCTCTGCCCCCCATGTTTCAGTGTCAGTTTCTTCTCTTGCCTAGAAGCTGACACCTGCAGCATCTTCAAGGACCATCAGGCTTCTGTGTACAATGTCATGAAGCCCATTGGGTTTTCATTTCTTTCTCTGCATCCATTCGAGTGCCACTTACCTCCGGCTTCAAAGGCATTCTCACATGTTTCAGTTCTTTTTTAATTGCAGTACCTCATTTGGGGGCATCACCGACTTGATGGACACAAGTTTGAGCAAGCTCTGGGAGTTGATGGTGGACAGGGAAGCCTGGTGTGCTGCAGTCCATGGGGTCACAAAGAGTCAGATTTGACTGAGCGACTAAACTGAACCTCATTTTTAATATCAGTATCTGTGCCAGTTATTTATTGTTAACAAATTGCATTAGAAACCACCTCAAAGCCTAGTGACTCAAAACAGCATTTCCTTTGTTCACAAGTCTGCCTTGGGGCAAGTCTCAGTGAGTGAGCCCAGCTCATTTCTTCTCCAGTCGCATCAGCCAGGATGTCATGAAGGTGGGGACCAGTCATCTGAAGACTTGTTCATGCACACGTCTGGCAGTTAGAGCTGGCTTTTGGAGGGGACATTAGGTGGGGTGGTCAGTGGGGACACTGACATGTGCTCAGTATGTGGCCTTGCTTCTTCACAGCATGTTGCCTGATTCTAAGAGTTGGCTTCCCCACAGAGCAAAATTCAGAAGCTATTTAGCTTTAAAACTCACACAGCAGTTTCCCCAGACTCTGTCCAGGAGTGCCAGGAGCCGGCATATTGTATATTGAGTGCATATTGCATATTGAGTGCAGCACTTTTCAGGATCTGGAATAGCTCAACTGGAATTCTATCACTGCCGGTAGCCAGCGTGAGGAACTCCGCCCATGACAAAGGTCATGAGGAAGGAGGCTCGGCATACGCAAAGGCGGGATCGAGCTTCAGGAGTCCCCCTGGAAATTCTCGAGCATCTACCCCCAAAACCAGAGTCTGCCTACTTTCTGCTTTGTGCTTTCACCTACACCTCTGACTTTACAGGAGGCTGTCCCCCACTACCTGTCTCTGAAAAAAGAGTTAGCTTACAGTTCCAGTTAATAATTCCTGGGTGTGACAGTGTTTAACCTACAAACTCCTTTGGAAATCCTCTAGCCTGCCTGAATAGGTTTTTCCGGCCACATGTGATTGTTCAGAGCCTCCCAACTGTGAGAGGCAGGAGATGTTCTAAACTGTCTAAACACAGATTCTTTTGAGTAGTTAAAAGATTGATTAGAAATTGTATTGGTGAAGGGATTTTCACTTGTTGGGCCAAGGTTTGCTGCTAAGTTTCCATATCCCTTACCTGCTGTGTCCCTGGCAGTGTATTGATTAATATAATTGGTGTAAGTAGTAGCTTTAATGTTTGTAACCTGGGACCCTTGAGTTAATTCTTTTTCTTGTTATAGCCCACCACACCTTTGCTCTGTAGGAATGCAGCTTTATCTAATGTTTTTGGAGGGTGGCTCCTGACCAATCACCTTTAGAGAAAAATAAGTTTTCTGAAGAAAGGGTCTTAAAATGTTAACAGGCCTCCGGGCCAGAAGATGATGCAAATCACCTAAGCTTTTGCATATGATAAGTTTGCAGGAAGAAAGCCTGGCTTGCTGCATGACTCTACCCCTTCCCCCATTATCCTCTATGTATAACTTAAGGTATAAAAACTACTTTGGAAAATAAAGTGCAGGCCTTGTTCACCAAAACTTGGTCTCACCATGTTGTTCTTTCTCTTACCTTCTGGCTGAATTATTCAGCTTCTTTTCTCCACTGAATTTCCTCACTGAGCTATCCTTATTTCAGCCTCTTTTCTCCACTGAATTTCCTCACTGAGCTATCCTCATTCTATTACTCTTTATATCTTTGATAAATATTTAAATAAATAGGTCGCCTATGCCGTCTCTCCTTTGAATACCCTGGATCAGCCGGGGCTGGACCCCGGCACAGGAGGAATCAGTTACTAGGACTAGCACATACTTAAGGAGAGGGAATTTCATGAGCAAAGTGTCAAAGAATTTGTAGAAGAATGAGGCATTTTTTGTTGTTGTTCAGAAAAATGTATGGATCATCTCACTAAACTCTTAGGAGATGGGATTTCTTTAACCCTGTGAATCATTTTTCTTTGGAATGCAATTCAAATTAGCAAAAACTGTTTGTAGTTCAGAAAAAGGCTTATTGGATTAGAATCCATATTTAGTCCTTAGAGTCTTATTTTCACAATCTTCTTTTGGGAGGCATTTATTAACTCAGCCCTAGATAACTCAATACAGGATACCTCAAACTTCTTTAAAAACCGTGGGACAAGCTGCGGGAAGGAGTAAGAGACATTCTACTAAGAGGTGACTTGCAGTCATTCTATGGAGGAAAGACAGAAAAGTATTACTGTAGAACAGTAAAAGAGTGTCAAATCAAGTGCAAATGTTTTTAGACTAAGATGATAGTGAAGAATATATTTTGTGACTCTTGGTGGTTTGAACTTCTTTCTTGATTTTTTGAGTTATTCCAGGTCCTACATTCTACAATACAGATACCATCATATGTATTCGATCCTCGGTTTGAGTTAGGCGGTACTCAGTCCACTTCCCTCAGAACCAAATGGTATTGTTTTCTTCTTGCAGATTGATCATCTTCCAGCAGAGCTAGAAACTGCATGTTCACAATGTCTGCACCTGGATGCAAAAAATCGAGTTCTTCAACAGGAGTTATTATCAATGAAAGGATGGCAGAGGAAATGTGAGAAACTAGAGAAAGAGAACAAGAAGTTGCAGCAAGAGGTAGTGAAACTCAAAACTCATATAGAACTGAATATGGTAGAACACACTCAAGTTGAGCAGTATAAATGGGAGATTGAAGAAAGAGCAAGACAGGATCTCATAGAGAAATTAAAAGAAGTCAACCTATTTTTTCAGCTTAATTTGTTGATCTCTCATGTACTTGAGTTCACCTCACTGTAAATTACATTTTAGATGTATCAGCTTATATGTTTCCTCTACTTCCCTTAGAGCAGTGTGTTTTGTAGATTTCTGGAAGGAAGGGGGCACTTGTTTCTCCTTGTAAATATTTCAGTTTCCATCACAGTTATCAGTAAATTGATCTTTCAGAATGCTTCTCACTAGAGAATCCTTTTACTTATAAGACCAATTGGTATAAAACAAGACTATGAGAATGAAAAAAAATATGTGGTTTAGAACTGGTACCATCCTCTTGGCATTATTCTTAAGTTGTCTTGTTCAATTTCTAAATTTTCACTTCATCCTCTTAGTCTTTGAATTATCCGGTTCCTTAAGTACTACTATAACATTGATTCCACATTAATTTTATAATTCAGATTTAATTCATGTCACATTGACGATGATTAATTTAAAGTTCCACTTTTCTTATTTTCACGTTTAAAATCGCTCTCTGAATTACTGATTCAAAACTAAATGGGACAAATAATTATATTTGTCCCATAATAATTATATTAATAATATAATTATAATAATAATTATATTCAGGTTATAATCATTAAAAATGTATCTTTTAAAATTTGACTTAGATACGAGCAGCATCTCAAGAAAACTTACAGCAGGTCCAAGAGGAGCATATTGCTTCCATAAGAAGTCAGATGGAACTCAGATTTAAAGACTTGGAATCTGAACTCTCCAAGATGAAAACTTTTCGAGATTCTAATAAAGCAGAGTTGGAAAAATATAAGCAACTCTACCTAGAGGAACTAAAAGTTAAAAAGGCATTGGAAAAAAGACTAGACAAGTAAGTCAAAACCCAGAATCACAGAAAATAAATTTAGTCCATTAACTTCTCTCTGAAGCCTAATTTTTATAGAGCCAGGTTCCTGAGGTTAGTAGGAAGTGAAGGCTAACTGATAGTCACTGCCTGAGGGCGCCCTAAGAAAAATGAGTGATAGGGTATCCTTGTAAGTTTCCCTACACTAAGTAAAAGCAGGCTTGTGAAATAGGGGGAATTCACACAGGGGTGAAAGGCCGGGTAATTCACAGAGTGGCTGAAGCTAGCATGGTGACCTGACTGAGGGGCGTGTGGAGGCTGGAGAGGGCAGATCCCACCTGCAGTGCCGACTCCAGGTTTCTGAAAGCAGAGCGCCCCTAGGACGCCTTTCATAAGCCAAAGAGCAGACAGCAAAGGAGCGGGCACCCAAGGACGGGCTCTGCTAGTCGATGCCCACACTGAACATGCACAAGGGAAGCGCAGCTGCTCCCGGACAAGGACAAGGCTCGGGGCTGCGGCGACTTGGTGCTGGGATGTGGGGGCGGCTTCTGGAGAAGGAGCTCGGTGGGGCCAGTCTCCCTGCTTGGGAGCACGATGCCTTCACTGTGAAAACATACACTAAAATGAAACCAAAAATTCTCTTCAGATTTTTTTTTTATTATGAAACATAGCTGCTGATGCAGGCCCTTGGTAGAAGTGAAGTAACAGAAAATGAACTTTGGAAAAGCAGGGGATACTTGTCATTATTCCTGGGGCTGTTTTAGCCCTTTTGTCACCTACTGACTTTCTCATCCTCCCTCGAGATTGTGGCTCTAGGTGATTCCTCAGAGCCAAATGCTTAATTTCTCCGAGGTCATGAGAGAAACGTATGTGCAAGGGTGGTGAAAGGAAGCACTTGAACGTGGCTTGGTGGGATGGGGTGTTTCTTTATCCCTGAACTGTTTCCTGGAGGCAGGTGTGTCCCAGAGGCAGCAGGTGTCACTGTGAGGCCACCTCCCTTTCTCTCCTCTCCCAACTGTGACTTGTTACTTGAGGAGCCCCAGACACATGTGCACTTCTTTAGAGCAAGGTTACAGCTATCATTGTTTACAAGAGGTCTGCTCTGTGTTTCCGGCGTTCAAACGGCTTAATGGGACATTCCATTTACTATATGGCAACTTAACAAATGCAAGTCATTTAGGGAAGCGTGAATGAAATTGGTGTTTTCCATCTTCCCCAGGACTAATGAGAGGCTGGCAGAGACGAGCACCAAACTTGAGGTGGAGAAACAGCAGAACAAGTCTTTACTGAGCACTCTCACCACGAGGCCACTCCTGGAGCGCCCTGGCGTTGGAAATTTCAATAATACTCTAATTTTCAATTCAAATCTTTGTCCAAGAGCAAACCTAGAGTTTTCTACCCCAGTTCCACTCACTTCAAATAGCAGCATGATGACTTACTTGCTCAAGGTTAGTTCTAATATCTTTTTTTCCTTGGGTTTCAGATTTCTTATATGATTGATTCTTGGTTTTAATCTGAACTTCTGAGATGTTTATTTGACTTATGCACACTAAGTAAAAGCCATAATTAATGAACATTTTGATTGTTTTTCCCCTAGATTTCTCGATTTTAGAAATACTTATTAACTTCTTAAATTTCTTGAAAATCTGGATTTAAATTCTACTATAGAAATGAAACCTTATTGCCAAGTAACCGAAAGTGTACTTTGAGATGTTTGACTTACTTTCTAATTGATTTCACTTTGGCGGTGGTTCAGAATCATTTCCAAGCTCTGCTGCACCCACCGCAGTTTTTCTGCCTTTAAGCATAAGTGAATGACTGGCGTCTAAACACTAACCACTTATGGGTGATTTTTTATTTGAACAAATCCTAGATAAATCCTTTTTATGGGTTAAACAAACTTGTAATACTAAATCAAAAGATTAATTTCTAGTTTTAGATTATCATTTTTTGTCATTTTCTTACAAAGAGTACATCTTTACTATTTTACTGACAGAATTTTGATTTAAATTTCTAAAACATATCTTGCTGAGCAGTTGTAGGATGTTTCTAAGTTAAATCAAATATTTAAAACCTGTAAATGAACTCACTTTTGCCTCTGTCTTGACATTACCTGGATGAATGATGACTGAGATAGTAATGACAGGGAGTCTTTAAATTGGAACTAGTTTTCATCGTGTAATCCTTGTGATTAAAATATCCAGTCAGTGCACATTAGTTTATGGTTTTGATGCTGTTTTCATGATGTTGGTGATGCAGAGAAAAGTTCAGTTCAGTTCAGTCACTCAGTCATATCTGACTCTTTGCTACCTCATGGACTGCAGCACGCCAAGCTTCCCTGTCCATCACCAACTCCTGGAGCTTACTCAGACTCATGTCCATCGAGTCGGTGAGGCCTTCCAATCGTCTCATCCTCTGTCATCCCCTTCTCTCTCCTCCTACCTTCAATCTTTCCCAGCACCAGGTTCTTTTCCAATGCATTGGTTCTTCATATTACGTGGCCAAAGTACTGGAGTTTCAGCTTCAGCATCAGTCCTTCCAGTGAATATTCAGGACTGATTTTCTTTTGGATGCACTGGTTAGATCTCCTTGCAGTCCAAGGGAGATAGACTTTTCCAACACCACAGCTCAAAAGCATCAATTCTTTGGTACTCAGCTTTCTTTATAGTGCAACTCTCACATCCAGAGAAAAGTAGCCCTTGTTAAGTGCCGTCTCAACCTGTTTTCTCATTTGGCTTCTTGCCATCATAGAAGAGGAATCCAAGGTTTCTTTGACAGCACTGCAGCTACGTTGGGTCTTAGTACTTGAGAGCCGTGAACCTGGAGGATGTGCTTTAGCTGTGCAGTCACAGCGGGCCTCCGAACACTTCATCCCAAGTCAGACACTTCCCCACGCAGGCCTAAGAGGTGGAAGCAAATGCTTGATCCCTGTCCCTGGGGCAGGCTGCCTACTGCAGACCCACGTTCACAGTGCTGTGGGCACATACATCTTTTCAAAGAAGAGATTCGGAACCAAGCAAGCACTTCTTAGTTTCTTCTCCCAAACTCACCTGTTAGGTAAAACTCCCCACTTCCATGAGGAGACTAGGAGTATAACACCTCCCCTTGAAACTTTAGGCTGAGGAAATGAAGTTCAACTGCAATTTCTGACCGGATTTAGATTATAGTTGAGATTACACTCATACTTTTTTGTATATACTAACTAATGATGAGAGCTTGGATAGAAGTATGCTAGACAGTAAAGAGCGGAGGAGGCAATGGCACGCCACTCCAGTACTCTTGCCTGGAAAATCCCATGGACAGAGGAGCCTGGTAGGCTGCAGTCCATGGGGTCACTAGGAGTCGGACACGACTGAGCGACTTCCCTTTCACTTTTCACTTTCATGCATTGGAGAAGGAAATGGCAACCCACTCCTGTGTTCTTGCCTGGAGAATCCCAGGGACAGGGGAGCCTGGTGGGCTTCCATCTAAGGGGTCGCACAGAGTTGGCCATGACTGAAGCGACTTAGCAGCAGCAGCAGCAGCAGACAGTAAAGAGAGATCTGTTTTGTGTTTTACATTTTGTCCTAAATAATGCAAAAAGTGGGTAATTCATTTGTTGACGAATTTTAATAAGCCAGGTTTTTATTTACCTGGAGGAAACGAACATCCTTTTGGGAATCTCTTTAGTTTTGGCCTGCTTGATTCAACTAAAGATTTTCTCCTTCAAGTTCCCTGTCCTGTGTTTAAGAAACTATTATGCTGTGTAAATTAACTATATTGACTGCTACAAATAGGAGTTAGATAAAAATTTATTCTTGTTCATGCCTTTAAGACATATAATTTAGTTCGAAAGCTACTATGTCATGTCATGCCAGAAGCATTATTGAACTATATAATAAGGTTTTACATATTCATTTTCTCTATGATTTAGTTAGAATTTATGTGTTTTTTTCTTAATATGAGGAAGTAGCTGGCATAAGACTCTGGACTCAGTAAGAAGGCCATTGGCTTTGTTACTACTTTTGTAGAATTAGGAACTTTGACTAAATCAATGACTCTCATACCTTAAAAAAAAATTTTTTTTTCAAAATAGACAACCTTTCTTTAAAACAAAATGAAACAAAAACTGTTGCATGGAACTGTGTTATATAAAATGGAGACAAGTATAGAGCCCTTTAGATAAGGAGCGTTCAGAGACCTTGGCAGCTGTGACTTCTGTTTCTCAACCCTGCAGTGACCCCCGTGGGACCTTCTCCCTCTATGAGACATAGTTCGGAAGCTAGCACTTATGAGAGAATTCTTCTCACTAAACATCTTCAGAATTAAATCTCGCTGGTACATTGTTTTCTTGTGTATAATCTTCTCACCTTTCTATGTTTTCCTTAAATGGAAAAGTTTAAAGAAAATTGCAGCTGTGTTCTCCTTGTTAACATTCAACTTCAAACTCCTTCCTCCATTTGAACATTACCCTCACCTAGAAATCAAAATAAAGGTCTCAGAAGTACATATTTAGGGCAAGAGCTGTTGGAGAAGAAGATAGTAATCTTGTGAATCGTTCCTAGGATTACGGGTCATTCTGTAACCTCTGAAATTTTGTGTACTCGATAGACTGACATTTATTGTACTTTTATCAAATTAATCTAAATAGCATGCCATATATATGTTCTCTGTTAGCTAAAAGCAGAGTAAGTAGGAATTCATTTTCTTTTATTTATGTGATTATTTTTCTTCTACGTAATCTTCAAGTTAGGTCTAGTCTCTAAAAGTGTTATTTAAATGTCACATGTAGTAAGTTGTGTATCATTTCTATGATAATATCTCTTGTTTAACTTAAGCATAAATAATATTTGACTTATTTCAGACACGGCAGAAGTTGGAAAAGAGTATAACTAGAGAACTAGAAGAAGGTATGTTGCCAAAACGTATGAATTAAATTTAGACATTGATTTCTGAAATACTGTAAAGAGTAAGTGGCGTCTCTTTTCACTGTTTGTATAACAAATGCTATGTTGTATACTTTTTCTTATACATAGCTAATGGAAAATGTGAACACATGAGCAATCATAGTGAAAAATATCCTTATTCCTTATTTATTTATTATGTTCTATAGCTTTAAAAAAAATCTGAAAAGGTCTATGTATTTCTTTTCCTTTCTGCGTATATCCTTCCTCTACTTCTGCCACCCCTGTGGAACTGTCAGCCTCCACGCTGACACTATTCTCAGAAAACATGGAGTTCATCAATGTCTCAAGTGTCTGGTAGTGGTTAAGGCTAGGAAACCCAGACTCGAGCAATCACGTTTGTGTAGCTGTCACTGGGGGTGACTTTAAAATTTCCCTGTCATTCCCTTTCTCACTGGTTTATCTTTTGCTCTCAGGAAAGACTCCAAACACCCACATCAATTTGGGTCCTGCCAAAGTAGTCGGCCTTATCTCCTTACCACCCTCCTCTGCCCCTCAACTCTGCATCTAACCAGACTGTGTAGGAGCCCACAGGTGCGCTTCCTCACCTCCGGTCTTGTACGTGCTTCTCCCCTCCATCTCCTGTACTTTTTCCTGTCCTTCAGGTAGCTACTTCCATAGCACCTCCACCAAAAAGCTGGCAGTCCTGACACAAAGCTGGCTGTCCCTTCTGCGTGTTCCTTGTGCCATCTTTTGTATCTGTCTCAGTATTTATGACTCTGTATGGAAGTTGCCTGTTCATCTATTTTTCCACTTTATAGCGTATCGTTTTCAGGGTGCACTGGGTCACCTTCATCTTTTACTTCCAGTGCTTGTCACAGCACCCTTGTGCATAGTTACTGAGTAAATGAATGAAGAATGAGAAAACCAGAAGCTCTGATACTCAGCCACACATTCAACCATGGGCAGATAATGCAGTTATCTTGTATTTTGTGTCATGTCATATATAGATATGTTTCATTCTTCAGAACACTAGGAAAGGTCTCAGGTGATTTTTTGTTTCGTTTTAGCTAATACTTTGTGAATTCAAGTATTTTAGATAAAGAATATAATTCTCTCTCTTTCCAGGTGCTGCTGAATTTGAATCTGAATTCTCTAGATTGTCCTCTCTATTATCTACAGGTGGATCAAATCTGTATCGGGACTAACCTGTGAAAACATCAAAATAATATATACAGATTTTGAAGAAAAAAATATATGATTTGAAACTCAATAGTAAAAATTTCCCTACTGGATTCTTTCCATGAGATTTTAGTTGTTTCCCATTAAACATGATGAGAAAATGTTTATTAAAGGAAAATATTTTTGTATTATGTGTGTATCATGAAAACTGATATGGCATTTTAAGCCACGTTTCTCTGCATCTAACTTACTTTTAAGCAGAAACATCAGCACTGTTGAGTTTTCCACGTTCAAAGTGAAAGTGTTAGTCACTCAGTCGTGTCTGACTCTTTGTGAGCCCATGGATAGCCCACCAGGCTCCTATGTCCCTGGAATTCTCCAGGCAAGAATAATGGATTGGGAGCCATTCCCTTCTCCAGGGGATCTTCCAGACCCTGGGATCAACCGGAGTCCCCTGCATTGCAGTTGGATTGTTTACCATAAGAGCCACCAGGGACGCCCTTACAGACTCAGACTGAGCCCTGATACCAGCTGTTTAAACAGCAACAAAAAACCAAACTTGTCATTACTACTTAGTGGTGTTGATCGATAGCTTTTTTGTACTTTCCCGTTTTTATCACTATACATAGACCTAAAGATGTAGCTTCTGCTGTTATGGCTACTGTCAATGTTTTGAGGTATTATAACTGTTAATAGTGGCATAAAACTTACTATATGTAACTTTGAACACTGATTCATAGATCTTTCCTCATGGGAAATAAGATTTGCCTAAGTTTTTGCCTTTTAAATGAGTTAACTTGTCCTAATTTTTATTTTTAATCAGATGATAATTACTTTACAACATTGTGATGGTTTCTGCCATACATCAACCTGAATCAGCCATAGATATACATATGAACCCTCCTTCCTGAACCACCCTCTAGTTTGTCACAAATCACCAGCTTTGGGTTCTCTGCATCATACAGCAAATTCCAAAAAAAACACATGTACCCCAGTGTTCATTGCAGTTATGTCCGTAGCTTTAAAAAAAAGTCTATGGATTTCTTTCATTCTTTTCATTCTGTGTATTTTCTAGCATTAACAATCGGAGAAGGCAATGGCACCCAACTCCAGTACTCTTGCCTGGAAAATCCATGGACAGAGGAGCCTGGTAGGCTGCAGTCCATGGGGTCGCTAAGAGTTGGGAACGATTGAGCGACTTCACTTTCACTTTTCACTTTCATGCATTGGAGAAGGAAATGGCAACCCACTCCAGTGTTCTTGCCTGGAGAATCCCAGGGACGGGGGAGCCTGGTGGGCTGCCATCTCTGGGGTCGCACAGAGTCGGACACGACTGAAGCGACTTAGCAGCAGCAGCAGCAGCAGCAGCATTTACACTAGCTAGGGCATGGAAGCAACCTAAATGTCCATCAACAGATGAATGGATAAAGAAGTTGTGTATTATTCAGCTCTAAAAAGGAATGCATTTGAGTCCATTTTAATTGACTTTTGATTTACTTTTGGAAAGAGTCTTAAAATTAGAGAAAAGTTCCCCATAGATAAATAAGACTTGCCGAAGACTTTTCACCTTTTCTTTACCTATCAACCTACCTATTGTTGTTTGATTTTTGGAAAAAGTCTTAAAATTAGGGAAAAGTTCCAAGCACCAGACATTTTCACAAAACTCCCCTATCTCCCATATATCCTCCTAAAGTACCATTTATCTTTCCGAAATGTTATTTGTTCTCCCGTAAGTGCCCCTCCCCGCCAAGTCACCTGTTTTTCGGAAGATGCTTTTATCTCCTACTCCCTGTCATTTATTAAGTAGTATATCAACTCCCAGTTGTAGCCTCCGCTTCAAGTCACATTTCTGTGTGAAGCTTTGTATGTTGTTGTTATAGTCCACTCGATCAGTTGTGTCCAACTCTTTGTGACCTCATGGACTGCAACACGCCAGGATTCCCTATCTGTCACCATCTCCCAGAGTTTGCTCATATTCATGTCCATTGAGTCGAAGATGCCATCTAACCATCTCATCTAACCAAAAAGTCGCCCACTTTTCCTCCGGCCCTCAATCTTTCCCAGCATCAGAGTCTTTTCCAATAAGTTGGCTCTTTACATCAGGTGGCCAAAGTATTGGAGCTTTAGCATCAGTCCTTCCAATGAACATATTCAGGGTTGGTTTCTTTTAAGATTGACTGGTTTGTTCTCCTTGCTGTCCAAGGGACTCTCAAGAGTCTTCTCCAGCACCACAGTTTGAAAACATGAATTCTTCGGTGCTCAGCCTTATGGTCCAAATGTCACATGTGTACATGACTGCTAGAAAGCCATTAAGTATTTTTTCTCATGGTTATCTGCTTTTAACATTTAATTTGCAGATTCCCAAACACTGAACCTAAGCGGGTGGAAGAAGTGTTTTCCTCCACAATTCCAAGAGCTGACAAGTTACTAATGCTCACTTAATCCTGATCCCCTTTTCCTTCTGTCCTCTCAGTGTCTGACTGGGCAGAACTCCAGTTTCATGTGAGACTGCTGATCCTTCTCCCGCCTCACTCCACACGTCTCTTGCTGCACTGCCCAGTGACCCTGCTACTTTATTTCCTTAATTTGTATCTTCTGATGATGATTTCAGGTCTTCTTTCTATAAATTTCTCACCCTACTGTTCCCCTCACTCATCCCAGACAATCTTAGGTCCCACAACAAACTTCTTGAAAGGTTTGCCTGTATCTCTAGCAACTCTAGACTGTCATCCCTCTCTTTCCCTCAAAACTGCTCCCAAGCCACTGATGACTTCCACGTCGCTGAATCAAAGCCACACCTTTCCAGTCCTTGTTTGTCTGAATTTCTCCTTCCTCTTGGTGTTCACTGTCACTCACTTCTTTGAGACACTCTCTTTTGGCTGGGCTTTCAGTATTCATTCCTTTTATCCTGAAGGCACGGACAGGTTATTGCGGTCAGAGACACAGTTCTTACTAAAGATCTCACAGGAAACATCCAGGCGTTGCCCCCTCGCCCAGGACTGCACCTGGGGCCGTGTGCTGAGAGCAGGTCAGTTATTCCACACCAGCAGGTGCAGGACGGCAGGAAACCTTGTCCCTGCTGCTGAGAAGGGCCTTCTCCTCTCCTGGGAAGGAGCTCCTCCTTACTCTGGCCTTTGATATGTAAGTAAAGCTGTTACCCACCCAAAAAGGGTCATCTGCCAAGTGTTGCTCTGCCAATGGAATTATTGTGTTGAGGCGCAAGGGAACTGAAAGGTGGGCGCCCCGCTGTGCAGCCCAGGCTCTCCAATAGGCCATGGGCGGGGCTGCTCCACAGGGCTCTGGTCAGCAGGGCGGGGGTGGAGTTGGAGGGCTCTGGGAGCAGAGACAGGCGCAGCTGCTCCAGGTAATGGGGCTCACAGGGCTCGTTGCCATCTTGCATTAAGGTGTCCTGTGCAGCGTCTATGCACACGGCCCCTCTCCCCCAAGCAGAAGGGTCCACCAAGCAGGTTCACACCAGGAACTGCGGTTTGAAAGGCTGGGAGCAAGGCCTCTGCAGGTATCACCTTGTGAGCAAGAGAAACCAGACTAAGCATAAGGGAAAGGAGGTTAGTATTTTTATTCCTAAGTTGTTTTTTTCTTTCCTTTTTTTTTTTTTTTTTTTTTAACCTGGTAACTGTTCATAGGCTTTGCTGGTAACAAAATCTCTCAAGGAGCCAGATCTTGGCCTCATCCCTCCTTGAAATATAAATTCTCAATGAGACAGAGCGCCTTCGGGGGACCTACCCTGAGCTATAATATTTAGTCTCCTTGGGGAGATTAGACTATGAATCCTTTCAGGTTGGAGCAATTAATTAGATGAATGGCTGGAGGTGTGAGAGACAAAGAGCCTCTGAGAAACCCCAGGGAAGCTTATTTCCCCACAGTTTCCCCACTTGTTCCTAAAGAGTTTTAGACCGCAATTCAGCCACTGTAACCAGTCCAAGGAAACTTGAAGTTGATAGGCACCAAATCCTTTTGGCTTGTCTTAGGCAATGTTTAATCAGCAAGACCCTTACCTAGCAAAAGAAATTGGTCTCAGCCGAAGTCCCCCAAGACTTAGATTCAGGCATCTAAGCAAGTCCCCCCCAAACTTTCGGGACTATTTTGGGAAGCAGGTGGCTTCCTCCTTGGGTTTCCATATTAACCTTTTCTACCTAATCCAGGGTATTGTAGGGAAGCAAAATTTGTCACCCCAAAATGTGTCTCTTTGGCAAGAGAATGATTTTAGGCAGAATATTTTTAAGAAACAAAAGACTCAAAGCCTTTCTTTTGACCGCCTCCTTAAATGTTGAATAGTTTAGATAAAGGGGCTGGCCCAGGAAGACAGCTACTATGAGAGATACTGAGAAAAAATGTGGGCCAGGTGTGGTCAGGGGAACTGCAAATATTTACAGAGAGTTCCAAACACTTGCTTTTCCATCTCCATGTGAATCACCTTCCTCCACATTCTAGTCCCAAACCACTACCCACAACATCCTCCTCTGTCTCTAGCTGAAGATGGCATTTAAGGTGAGGGTTTCAACCATTCTGATGAGTTACTCAGGTTTTCTGGTTCTCACCCATATGTACAGAAATATACATGTTGTTAACCTCTTGTTTGCTTTTCTTCCTGTTAATCTGTCTCATGTTATGTTGATTCTCAATCCACCAGATGAATCTAGAAGGGTAAAGTTTTTGCTCTCCTCAACAGCACACACCTGAGTACAGGGAGCTATGCTAATTTACAACTGGCATAGGCTTTGCCTCGTCTGCAAGGAAGAGATCTCTGGCAAACTGTGATCCATACAGCAGCACCAGCCAGTGAGCTGATGCTCACCTGAAGGCCTTAGACATAGGTAGGGTCACTGTGTTACCCAGCCGCATCGCTTCCTGGAGGATAGGCTGATAAATCAGGAGACGAGTTGTTGGGGCAAGCAACAGCAACTTTGTTTGGAAAGCTGGTAGATCAAGGTAAAATGGCGGACTCATGTCCCCAAGATCCATCTTGGCTGAGTTAAAATTCAGGCTTGTTTTACACTAAAAGGAGAAAGAGTAAAGCCAAACCCTTCCTGGTTCCCATCAGCCTCTGAAGGGGTTGTGTTAATTCCCTTCCTGCAGTCATTGACAGCTGGGCTTGGTCAGGATGTTTCCTTGGAGCTAAATACAGGTATTTTATCTTAATGCTCATTATGTGGGAAGCAGGGCTCCCAGTGCTGAGCCACTGTGTATAATTTAAGCTTACGGACAACATCCTGTTAGTGCTGCACTTGTAACAGAATACAAAAGGTTCTTCCCTATTACGGTTGTTCACTTCAGCAGAAGTCAGAGACAGATTTCATAGTGCCATTCGTTGAATAAAAATCATGGAGTCAGTAATTCTCCCTAATTTGAGCAAACTCCATGAGATAGTGATGGACAGGAAAGCCTGGTGTGCTACAGTCCATGGGGTTACAAAGAGGTGGACGTGACTTAGTGACTGAATGACAACAATGCTCCCTAAAGAGCTCTCTGAAACAGAGCTGGGAGGCCATTAAGGAGTGTGGCATATGCACGTTTCAGCCTAGAGGCAACCTGAGCTTCAGATCATTTCTTTTCCATTTTGGAAGTCCTCCAGAACATCTGCCAGAAATTCAAGCTACTTCTTGGACCATGCCTGCCCTGTATACCTTGTGCTTCTGTGAGGCCAAATATTTCCTGACTCGCATGAGGGTCAGTCACAGTTCTCATCAGGCAGTTTTTGACAACCTGTGGCTTTTTGTCTTCATAAGCCCTCGCCTCTCTTTCTCAGAAGACTTTCAGTTTAACCTGAATCACTCTTTCTTGAATTGTACTTCTTTCCCTTTCAGTTACAGATTTAAATACTAATCATATCTGAAATATATCTTCACAAAAACATCTAAACTGACCAAACAGCTGGGATCATAAGCGAACCAAATCGACACATAAATGAACCCTCACACTAGACAGTTGTTTTAACTATCAATTTTAAGGAGAATATTGAAATCATCTAGTATTTCTCCAGTTCCTGGCTAGGTTTTATGGAGAACCTAGAACACAACCTATACATTGCCTCCTGTCCTCCTGCAGGAGTTGGATAGATTTTGTTACCCAACCAAACCTGAATCCATTTGCCCAATGCACAGTCAAACCAATCTGCTGACACCAGATGTGATGAAGGAAATTGTGGTGTTTATTCCAAGGTGCCCATTGCGAGGCCAGGCAAGAACAGAGGGCTCCTTCTCCAAAGACACAAACTCTCTGATGGCTTCCAGGGAAGGGTTTTATTGTTGCTGTTGATGTTGTTTTTAACGTCAGGAGTTTATTGTTAAAGCAAAGCAAGCTTCAAAATGTTGCACAGCGTATTTCCGGTAGGGAGAAATAGCTAGATATAGACACACATAAACTCACACACAGGAGTAGGTATACAGATAGCAGTGTAGAAATATATGTCCCCACGTTTTATATTAAACCTTTAATGTTTTCTTTCCAAGGAGGGTAGGCTGGTTTATGAGAGAATTAACAAAATATTAAACCTTTCCTGATAGTTAGAATATTTTCAAAAAAATAAATGCACTTCTTGGTAAAGTAGAATGAAGAAAAATATGTGACTTAGGTTTGCTAAGGACAAAACCCATTTTTTCAAAAAACTTATTTTATATTGGAGCAGAGCCGATGAAGAAAAGGGTGATAGTTTCAGGGGCACAGACAGTGACTCCACCATATATATACATGTATCTATTCTCCCCCAAATTCAGGGAAGGGTTCTGAAATGCAACGTTTGGGGTCTGGATGTGAGGTGCTGATGGCTGGTGTACCTCTTTCTGGATTGGTTGGTGGTAGCTAACTGGGTGGTTTCAGGAATCAGTATCATCAGCCATGACCAAGTTTCAACTGGTCTGGGGTAAGCATAGGTGTAGACAGCATGCAGTTAACTTCTTCCACCTGGGGCCAGTGTCAGTATCTGCAGAAGAACTCATGGATATGGCTCCGAAAGTTCTCTGCAGCTCTTGAGGAAGAGTTAAAGGTCCTTGAGTTTGTTTGAAGGTTTAACTATTGTTATTTTGTCTTGCTCAACTGTTTTCATTTGTCTCAGCATCTTCTCACTTCTCTAATTACGTTTGCTCCTTGGGACTCTGGCAAAGCCTTGGAGGCTAAAGCTTTTCTACAAACTAGTGGGAGGGTATATGGGGAGGTCCCCAAAGGGTCCAACTCCATTCTCATTAGTTCTTCTTTTTAGTGTGTCCCCCTTTATTTTTAATAGATTCAAGAGGCAGAGGGAAGATTCCTAGTTAGGAGCTTTTCTTTCGTAACTCGCCTAGGCTGAGAAGTCTACAAAAATCTCTCTTCTAAAGGGGGAGGGACAAATTAGGAGTACGGCATTAACAGATTCAAACTACTAGGTATAAAATGATAAGCAATGAGGCTATACTGTATAGTACAGGGAATTATAGCCATATCTTGTAATAAACTGTATTGGAGTAAAATCTGCAAAAATACTGAATCACTATGCTGGAGAACTGACACTAACACAATATTTTAAACCAACTATAGTTCAATTTTAAAATTTAAAAAAAAACATAATTTACATATTGAAAAAAATTTATTTCTTGAAATAATCTGTGTGTCATATTCCCCCATCTCAGATATTCAATGCGTATCATGTCCTTCAAAAGTCGCATAACCAAAACCAACCAATTTCAGAGTCTAGTCTCTGTGCTGGATGTGAGAGATGCAAAAACAAACAAAATGTGGCTTCTCCTTTCTTGTTGGTTGTTACTGGTTGTCACTGGGCCATGATCTTAGTTTTTTGAATGTTGAACTTTAAGTCAACTTTTTCACTCTCCTCTTTCACTTTCATCAAGAGGCTCGTTAGTTCTTCACTTCTGCCATAAGGGTGGTGTCATCTGCGTATCTGAGGTTTTCTCACTGCAATCCTGATTCCAACTTGTGCTTCCTCCAGTCTGGCATTTTGCATGATGTACTCTGCATGTAAGTTCAATAAGTAGGGTGACAATATACAGCCTTGATGGACTCCTTTCCCAATTTGGAACATTGAGGTGCTTGCATCTTTTTGAAGTCTGGTTTTCTCTGGATATATGCCCAGGAGTGGGATTGCTGAATCATATGATGGCAAGTCTATATTTAGTTTTTAAAGAAATTTCCATAGAGTTCTCCACAGTGGGTGTACCCTAGTTACATTCCATAAGCTGTGTAGGAGGGTTCCCTTTTCTCCACACTCTCTCCAGCATTTATTATTTGTAGGTTTTTTGATGGTGGCTATTCTGATTGGTGTGAAATGATACCTCATCGTAGTATTTCTGCATTTCTCTAATTATTAGTGATGTGGAGCATCCTTTATGAGCATCCTTTCATGTGCTTTTTGATCATCTGTCAGTATTCTATAGAGAAAAGTCCACTTAGATCTTACATTCATTTATTGATTGGGTTGTTTGTATTTTGATATTTAGCTCCTTGAGCTGTTTGAATATTTTGGAGATTAATCCTTTGTCATTTGCATCATTTCAGAATATTGTCCCCCCATTCTGTGGGTTTTCTTCTGTCTTGTTTATGATTACCTGTGATGTGCAGAAGCAAAGTTTAATTGGATCCCATTGGCTTATTTTTGTTTTTATTTTCATTATTCTAAGAGGTGAGTGAAAAAACATACTGCTGTGATTTATGTCAGAGAGTACTCTGCCTATGTTCTCCTCTAAGAGTTTTGTGGGGTCTGTTCTTATATTTCAGCTCAGTTCAGTTCTGTTCAGTCGCTCAGTCGTGTCTGACTCTTTGCGACCCCATGAATCCCAGCACGCCAGGCCTCCCTGTACATCACCAACTCCCGGAGTTCACTCAAACTCATGTCCATCGAGTCCATGATGCCATCCAGCCATCTCATCCTCAGTCGTCCCCTTCTCCTCCTTCCCCCAATCCGTCTCAGCATCAGAGTCTTTTCCAATGAGTCAACTCTTCGCATGAGGTGGCCAAAGTACTGGAGTTTCAGCTTTAGCATCATTCCTTCCAAAGAAATCCCAGGGCTGATCTGTTTCAGAATGGACTGGTTGGATCTCCTTGCAGTCGAAGGGACTCTCAAGAGTCTTCTCCAACACCACAGTTCAAAAGCATCAATTCTTCGGCACTCAGCTTTCTTCACAGTCCAATTCTCACATCCATACATGACCACTGGAAAAACCATAGCCTTGACTATATGGACCTTTGTTGGCAAAGTAATGTCTCTGCTTTTGAATATGCTATCTAGGTTGGTCATAACTTTTCTTCCAGGAAGTAAGCATCTTTTAATTTCATGGCTGCAGTCACCATCTGCAGTGATTTTGGAGCTCAGAAAAATAAAGTCTGGCACTGTTTCCCCATCTATTTGCCATGAAGTGATGGGACCAGATGCCATGATCTTTGTTTTCTGAATGTTGAGCTTTAAGCCAACTTTTCCACTCTCCTCTTTCACTTTCATCAAGAGGCTTTTTAGTTCTTCTTCACTTTCTGCCATAAGGGTGGTATCATCTGCATATTGAAGTTATTGATATTTCTCTTGGCAATCTTGATTCCAGCTTGTGCTTCTTCCAGCCCAGCGTTTCTCATGATGTACTCTGCATATAAGTTAAATAAGCAGGGTGACAATATACAGCCTTGACGTACTCATTTCCTATTTGGAACCAGTCTGTTGTTCCATGTCCAGTTCTAACTGTTGTTTCCTGACCTGCATATAGGTTTCTCAAGAGGCAGGTCAGGTGGTCTGGTATTCCCATCTCTTTCAGAATTTTCCACAGTTTATTGTGATCCACACAGTCAGAGGCTTTGGCATAGTCAATAAAGCAGAAATAGATGTTTTCCTGGAACTCTCTTTCGATGATCCAGCGGATGTTGGCAATTTGATCTCTGGTTCCTCCGCCTTTTCTAAGGTCTTTAATTTCTTTTGAGATTATTTTTGTGTATGTTAGGGAGTATGGTAATTTCATTCTTATGCTTGTAGCTGTCCATTTTTATCAGCACTACTTATTCAAGAGGCTGTCTTTTCTCCATTGTATAGTCTTGCCTCCTTTGTCCTAGATCACTTGACCGTAGGTGCATTGGTTTCTCTCTGGACTTTGTATCTTGTTCCATTGCTCTATTCAATACATTTCTGTTTCTGTGCCAGAACCAGTGTCTTGATTACTTTAGCTTGTAACTAACACAGCCTTGTCTAACTCAATGAAACTAAGCCATGCCGTGTGGGGTCGACAGAGGATGAGATGGCTGTATGGCATCACTGACTCGATGGACATGAGTTTGGGTAAACTCTGGGAGTTGGTGATGGCCAGGGAGGCCTGGCGTGCTGTGATTCATGGGGTTGCAAAGAGTCGGACATGACTGAGTGACTGAACTGAACTGACTGGTAGTCTGAAGTCAGGGAACCTGATTCTGTCAGCTCTTGCTTTTCTTTCTCAAGATTGCTTGGCTATTTGGGGTCTTTTTTTCCCATTCACACTGTAAAATTTTTTGTTCTAGTTATGTGAAAAACATCATTGGAAAGGTGAGGCATTCAATCTGCAGATTGCTTTGGGCAGTATAGTTATTTTGACAGCAAATTTGTTCAAAGTGGTTCTAGGTGGTTCTAGGAAAGGCCAGCATCTTAAAGCATTCAGATGGTCTGCCTGCGACCCTTCCTTTTGCTACATTTTTGTGTGATGTGGGTCAAAATGAGAAGCAGACAGGAAAATAGTTGCCTCTCCTGGCATGGGGTAACATTGTGGAATATGAAACTGTGAGTCAAACACAGAGACAGCCCAGTCAAACAGCACCTAAACACAGAGCTGATGTGGGCACTTGTGGGTGTGTACTTGTGCTTCTGAGAAACATTATACAAGTAAGGAATGGAAGTAATGAAACATAGTTCAGAAAAAAAGTTAAAGTGAAAATATTGTAGACAAACCTATAAAAGAATAAAAATTTGGAGACAAAAGAGAAAGGAGAGCTCAAGGGAACAAGAGACCAGGGAACATGGATTAAAGTACTGACAGGGAAATCCAGGAGATAAGATCCTATTCGTCTATTTCTTGTAGTTCTAATAATACTAATTGAATTTCAGATGAATATCATACAAGTAGAGGACAAGAAAAAATACACCAAGTCATCTGGAATCAATTCAATGGAATTCTTTATTGCATGGGACTCTATTTACGTTATATATATTTTACATATCACTTACCTACTGTATTTTATATATGTTTATTTTTAATATGTATATATAAATGACAATGTCGAGTGCTAACTTTTGAATTTTCAGTGATACCAAAGAGAGAGTTGCAGGAATTTAGGAGAAGTTGCATAAATGTGAGCTAGTGTGGTCGGGAGAGAAGGACAGGTCTGGAAGGGGCTGGGACCTGGCCTGGGCCCTGACTGATGGGGAGTGAACAGGATATTTGAGGTGAACAGAATTTGCTTCCTATGATAGTAGTTAAGCAAGGAAATTATGAACATCCATAAACCTACAGTAAAGATGCAGAGTGGCAAAGCATGGCCGGCGATTAAAATTATAATCTTGTTAATAACCTTCAGAGGAGTTATAAAGGATGAGAAGCCTGAAGTTCCAGACTCAGCAATGTCATCTCCTTGTTTTTTCAGTGTTCTGGTGCCAATTGTGCCATTTTTTTAAAAGAACAATTAACAAGTTGGTAAATGGTAGGAAAGCTTGACATGACATATTTATTATGTATATAACCTGTCCTCGACAGATCCATATTTATTTCGTCCAGCTGCTTTTAAAAGTTAAAATTGTCTACACATGAAGGGCGTAGAGAGTTAACATCTTCAGAAGAGGATCAGGACAATTTGAAACCAAAGGAGGAAGATTAGTCTAATTAAAAGTTAGATTAATAAAGAGAGTTGTATTCTTCAAGTCTTATGCTTTCAGTTCAGTTCAGTCACTCAGTCGTGTCTGACTCTTTGCGACCCCATGAATCCCAGCATGCCAGGCCTCCCTCTATATCACCAATTCCCGGAGTTCACTCAGACTCACATCCATCGAGTCAGTGATGCCATCCAGCCATCTCATCCTCTGTCGTCCCCTTCTCCTCCTGCCCCCAATCCCTCCCAGCATCAGAGTCTTTTCCAATGAGTCAACTCTTCGCATGAGGTGGCCAAAGTACTGGAGTTTCAGCTTTAGCATCATTCCTTCCAAAGAAATCCCAGGGCTGATCTGTTTCAGAATGGACTGGTTGGATCTCCTTGCAGTCGAAGGGACTCTCAAGAGTCTTCTCCAACACCACAGTTCAAAAGCATCAATTCTTCAGCGCTCAGCTTTCTTCACAGTCCAACTGTCACATCCATACATGAACACTGGAAAAACCATAGCCTTGACTATATGGACCTTTGTTGGCAAAGTAATGTCTCTGCTTTTGAATATGCTATCTAGGTTGGTCATAACTTTCCTTCCAAGGAGTAAGCGTCTTTTAATTTCATGGCTGCAGTCACCATCTGCAGTGATTTTGGAGCTCAGAAAAATAAAGTCTGACACTGTTTCCACTGTTTCTGCATCTATTTCCCATGAAGTGATGGGACTGGATGCCATGATCTTCGTTTTCTGAATGTTGAACTTTAAGCCAACTTTTTCACTCTCCTCTTTCACTTTCATCAAGAGGCTTTTTAGTTCCTCTTCGCTTTCTGCCGTAAGGGTGGTGTCATCTGCATATCTGAGGTTATTGATATTTCTCCTAGCAATCTTGATTCTAGCTTGTGCTTCTTCCAGCCCAGCGTTTCTCATGATGTACTCTGCATATGAGGTAAATAAGCAGGGTGACAATATACAGCCTTGACGTACTCCTTTTCCTATTTGGAACCAGTCTGTTGTTCCAAGTCCAGTTCTAACTGTTGCTTCCTGACCTGCATATAGATTTCTCAAGATAGAGGTCAGATGGTCTGGTATTCCCATCTCTTTCAGAATTTTCCACAGTTTATTGTGATCCACACAGTTAAAGGCTTTGGCATAGTCAATAAAGCAGAAATAGATGTTTTTCTGGACCTCTCTTGCTTTTTCCATGATCCAGCGGATGTTGGCAATTTGATCTCTGGTTCCTCTGCCTTTTCTAAAACCAGCTTGAACATCAGGAAGTTCACGGTTCACATATTGCTGAAGCCTGGTTTGGAGAATTTTGAGCATTACTTGACTAGCGTGTGAGATGAGTGCAATTGTGCAGTAGTTTGAGCATTTTTTGGCATTGCCTTTCTTTGGGATTGGAATGAAAACTGACCTTTTCCAGTCCTGTGGCCACTGCTGAGTTTTCCAAATTTGCTGGCATATTGAGTGCAGCACTTTCACAGCATCATCTTTCAGGATCTGAAAGAGCTCAACTGGAATTCTATTACCTCCACTAGCTTTGTTCGTAGTGATGCTTTCTAAAGCCCACTTGACTTCATATTCCAGGATGTCTGACTCTAGGTCAATGATCACATCATCGTGATTATCTGGGTCGTGGGCAGCTGCGACCGGCGCACTTAAGCGCGGAGGGCTGCGACTGGCGCACTTAAGCATGGCCGAGAAGGAGCTACCCCACATCCGAGGTCAGGGGCAGAAGCCGGGAGGACCCCATGCCCAAAGGGCGGCAGCCAAGAGGAGTTACCCCACATCCGAGGTCAGGGGCAGCGGCCAAGAGTGCCAGGCTGTGACGGCGCAGGAACCGCCGAGAAGAACTACCTAAATCCGAGGTCAGGGGCGGCAGCCAAGAGGAGCTACCCCGCGTCCGAGGTCAGGGGTGGCGGCTGAGAGGAGCTACCCCATGCCTCCACGCCCGAGTCAGGGGCAGCAGCCCAGAGGAGCTACCCTACGCCCCACACCCGAGGCCAGAGGTGGCAGCCAGGAGGAGCTACCCCACACCTGAGGCCACGGGCAGCTGCCGGGAGAAGCAACCCCACACCCGAGGCCAGGGGTGGCGGCCAGGAGGACCAACCCCACGTCCAAGGAGTGGTGGCTGCATGTGCAGGAGGGCCTAGAGGAGCTATCCCACGTTGAAGGTCAGGAAGGGCAGCGGTGAGGAGACACCCCTCTCCAAGGTAAGGAGCAGTGGCTGCACTTTGCTGGAACAGCTGTGAAGAGATACCCCATGCCAAGGTAAGAGAAACCCAAGTAAGACAGTGGGTGTTGCAAAAGGGCATCAGAGGGCAGACACACTGAAATCATACTCACAGGAAACTAGTCAATCTAATCACACTAGGACCACAGCCTTGTCTAATTCAATGAAACTAAGCCATGCCCATGGGGCAACCCAAGACGGGCGGGTCATGGTGGAGAGATCTGACAGAATGTGGTCCACCGGAGAAGGGAATGGCAAACCACTTCAGTATTCTTGCCTTGAGAACTCCATAAACAGTATGAAAAGGCAAAATGATAGGATACTGAAAGAGGAACTCCCCAGGTCAGTAGGTGCCCAATATGCTACTGGAGATCAGTGGAGAAATAACTCCAGAAAGAATGAAGGGATGGAGCCAAAGCAAAAACAATATCCAGCTGTGGATGTGACTGGTGATAGAAGCAAGGTCCAATGCTACAAAGAGCAATATTGCATAGGAACCTGGAATGTCAGTTCCATGAATCAAGGCAAATTGGAAGTGGTTAAACAAGAGATGGCAAGCGTGAATTCTAGGAATTCAGCTACATTCTAGGAATCAGCAAACTAAAATGGACTGGAATGGGTGAATTTAACTCAGATGACCATTATATCTACTATTGTGGACAGGAATCCCTCAGAAGAAATGGAGTAGCCATCATGGTCAACAAAAGAGTCCGTAATGCAGTACTTGGATGCAATCTCAAAAATGACAGAATGATCTCTGTTCATTTCCAAGGCAAATAATTCAATATCACAGTAATCCAAGTCTATGCCCCAACCAGAAATGCTGAAGAAGCTGAAGCTGAACGGTTCTATGAAGACCTACAAGACCTTTTAGAACTGACACCCAAAAAAGATGTCCTTTTCATTATAGGGGGCTGGAATGCAAAAGTAGGAAGTCAAGAAACACCTGGAGTAACAGGCAAATTTGGCCTTCGAATATGGAATGAAGCAGGGCAAAGACTAATAGAGTTTTGCCAAGAAAATACACTGGTCATAGCAAACACCCTCTTCCAACAACACAAGAGAAGACTCTACACATGGACATCACCAGATGGTCAACACCGAAATTAGATTGATTATTTCTTTGCAGCCAAAGATGGAGAAGCTCCATATAGTCAACAAAAACAAGACCAGGAGCTGACTGTGGCTCAGATCATGAAATCCTTATTACCAAATTCAGACTTAAATTGAATAAAGTAGGGAAAACCACTAGACCATTCAGGTATGACCTAAATCAAATCCCTTATGATTATACAGTGGAAGTGAGAAATAGATTTAAGGGCCTAGATCTGATAGAGTGCCTGATGAACTATGGAATGAGGTTCGTGACACTGTACAGGAGACAGGGATCAAGACCATCCCCATGGAAAAGAAATGCAAAAAAGCAAAATGGCTGTCTGGGGAGACCTTACAAATAGCTGTGAAAAGAAGAGAAGCGAAAAGCAAAAGAGAAAAGGAAAGATATAAGCATCTGAATGCAGAGTTCCAAAGAATAGCAAGAAGAGATAAGAAAGCCTTCCTCAGCGATCAATGCAAAGAAATAGAGGCAAACAACAGAATGGGAAAGACTAGAGATCTCTTCAAGAAAATTAGAGTTACCAAGGGAACATTTCATGCAAAGATGGGCTCGATAAAGGACAGAAATGGTATGCACCTAACAGAAGCAGAAGATATTAAAAAGAGGTGGCAAGAATACACAGAAGAACTGTACAAAAAATATTTTAGGAACCAGATAATCACAATGATGTAATTACTGACCTAGAGCTTAGACATATTATTTTTAGCTATATTTTACCTATCTCATTACATGAAAAAAAATTCAAATCTCGTTACATTGTTTTCTTTACTCAGCTCTTCTTCCCAGCATTGAAAACAAAATATTTAGGCCGATTTTGCCCAGGAGTTTTCACTGAGCATGTAGGGAAGGGGTGTTACTGCATCATGCCACACTTCGTGGGAAAGAAGATCTACTCTGCAAGCAGCCTATTTTTTTTTCCCTTTGTAATCGATTTTCGTTTTTTAACCTGTTTTATATTGTAGAATAGCCTATTAGCAATGTTGTGATAGTTTCAGGTGCGCAGCTAAGGGACTCAGCCATACGCATACCTGTACCTATTCTCTGGAGCACCATTTACAACAGCCAAGACATGGAAACAACCTAAACGTCTATCAACAGAGGAATGAATAACGATGAGAACATGTATACAATGGAATATTTTTCAGCCACTGCTGCTCCTGCTGCTAAGTCGCTTCAGTCGTATCCAACTCTGTGCGACCCCATAGATGGCAGCACACCAGGCTCTCCATCCCTGGGATTCTCCAGGCAAGAACACTGGAGTGGGTTGCCATTTCCTTCTCCAATACTCAGCCACAATAAAGAGCAAATAATGCCATATGCAGCAACATGATGGACCTAGAGATTGTCATACTAAGTCAGAGAAAGACAAATACCATTATTGATATCATCCATATACAGAATCTCATCTAAAAAATGATACAAATGAACCTATCTACAAAATAGAAACAGACCCACAGATTTCAAAAACAAATTCAGGGTTACCAAAGGGGAAATGTGGTTGGGGACGGATAATTAGGAGCTTGGGATTAACATCAGTTCAGTTCAGTTCAGTCGCTCAGTCGTGTCCGACTCTTTGCGACCCCATGAATCACAGCATGCCAGGCCTCCCTATCCATCACCAACTCTCAGAGTTCAGACTCACATCCATCAAGTCGGTGATACCATCCAGCCATCTCATCCTCTGTTGTCCCCTTCTCCTCCTGCCCCCAATCCCTTCCAGCATCAGAGTCTTTTCCAATGAGTCAACTCTTTGCATGAGATGGCCAAAGTGGCTCAGATCATGAAATCCTTATTGCCAAATTCAGACTTAAATTGAAGAAAGTAGGGAAAACCACTAGACCATTCAGGTATGACCTATATCAAATCCCTTATGATTATACAGCGGAAGTGAGAAATAGATTTAAGGGCCTAGATCTGATAGATAGAGTGCCTGATGAACTATGGACAGAGGTACGTGACATTGTACAGGAGAGAGGGATCAAGACCATCCCCATGGAAAAGAAATGCTAAAAAGCAAAATGGCCATCTGGGGAGGCCTTACAAATAGCTGTGCAAAGAAGAAAAGCAAAAAGCAAAGGAGAAACGGAAAGATATAAGCATCTGAATGCAGAATTCCAAAGAATAGCAAGAAGAGATAAGAAAGCCTTCCTCAGTGATCAATGCAAAGAAATAGAGGAAAACAACAGAATGGGAAAGACTAGAGATCTCTTCAAGAAAATTAGAGATATCAAGGGAACATTTCATGCAAAGATGGGCTCGATAAAGGACAGAAATGGTATGGACTGAACAGAAGCAGAAGATATTAAGAAGAGGTGGCAAGAATACACAGAAGAAGTCTACAAAAAAGATGTTCATGACCAAGATAATCACGATGGTGTGATCACTGACCTAGAGCCAGACATCCTGGAATGTGAAGTCAAGTGGGCCTTAGAAAGCATCACCACGAACAAAGCTAGTGGAAGTGATGGAATTCCAGTGGAGCTCTTTCAAATCCTGAAAGATGATGCTGTGAAAGTGCTGCACTCAATATGCCAGCAAATTTGGAAAACTCAGCAGTGGCCACAGGACTGGAAAAGGTCAGTTTTCATTCCAATCCCAAAGAAAGGCAATGCCAAAGAATGCTCAAAATACTGCACAATTGCACTCATCTCACACGCTAGTAAAGTAATGCCCAAAATTCTTCATCCTGGGGCCGGTAAATTAGGTCAGTGCAGAGAACAGTCATTAACACCATGGACAGCAGCAGGAAGATCCAGGAGTGTGAACCCACCTTCCAGACCAACTGGCTGAAGGCCCAAGACAGCAGTGGCTCCAGGCAGTCGGTGTGGCAGCAGGGCCGCTGGGCCAGTTGGCTCTCAGACCACGATACCGGTGGAGGTAGTGGAGCCTTGGCCGCAACACGGGAGGGGGCTCTGCGCTCTGCCCCGCCGCCCAGCCATGCTCGGTTCCTGGTCTTGACCTGAAGCTGATGGCGGCTCAAGATCTAGGCCAGGCCCTGCGGGGAGACAGATCTCTCTCTCCAAGTCAGGCCCCGACTCCAACCTGGTCCCCTGGGACTGGACACAGGCTCTTGCCCAGTCTCCTGCTCCGCCTCTGGTGCAGCCTTGAGGGATTAAGGCTCATTTCCAGGAATAAAGACCAGATTCTCAAACAGCACGGATCAGAAAAGAGCTGTTGGACACAGCACCCCTTTCTACCCACCCAACGGTTTCCTGGAGAAGTTCCAAGCGAGTCTGTTTGAACCTAGGCTGCTCACACCTGAATGCTAGAGCGTCCTTGGCAATCACGTGGTAGCCTCAGTTCAGTTCAGGTCAGTCGCTCAGTCACGTCCGACTCTTTGAGACCCCAGGGACTGTAACATGCCAGGCCTCCCTGTCCTTCACCAAATCCCTAAGCTTGCTCAAACTCCTGTTCATCAAATCAGTGATGCCTTCCAACCATCTCATCCTCTGTTGTCCCCTTCTCCTCCCACCTTCAATCTTTCCCAGCATCAGGGTCTTTTCCAATGAGTCAGTTCTTCACACCAGGTGGCCAAGGTATTGGGAGTTTCCACTTCAGCATCAGTCCTCCCAACGGATATTCAGGACTGATTTCCTTTAGGATGGACTGATTGGATCTCCTTGCAGTCCAAGGGACTCTTAAGAGTCTTCTCCAACACCACAGCTCAAAAGCATCAATTCCTTGGCTCTCCGTTTTCTTTATAGTCCAACTTTCACATCCATACATGACCACTGGAAAAACCATAGCTTTGACTAGAAGAACCTTTATCGGCAAAGTAATGTCTCTGCTTTTTAATATGCTCTCTAGGTTGGTCATAGATTTTCTTCCAAGGAGCAAGCATCTTTTAATTTCATGGCTGCAGTCACCATCTGCAGTGATTTTGGAGCCCAAGAAAATAAAGTCTCTCGTTTCCATTGTTTTCCCATATATTTGCCATAAAGTGATGGGACTACATGCCATGCTTTCACTAGCCCCAAATTTGTCCCTGGCACCCATCTTCTCAGGATTTAGTTAATACAAGAAGCACTTCTTAAAGGCGAATGAAATGAGTGCTTACGTGACTCAACAAAAGGCACAGATTTCCCCTGTGTTCTAAGTGGCAGATTTTACCTTTGAGGGGATCATCCAGAAGCATGGTTCTCAGGTAAGCGTCTGGTGAACTGGTACATATCATTTAGTTATTCTTTACAGACATAACATTCTCCTTGTAAAAATTTCGAAGTAAATGCATAAAATAAAAGTGGCAATAGAAGAACCCAAAGTGCAGTCCTAAAACTTCCTTCTATCACATTCCTCTTCTTAATGGAACTGTTAAAAAGTGGGAGTTTATCTTTACAAACCGTTTTCTTTGCATTTGCAAGCAGGTCTAGATATATGCAAGTGTATCTTTTTCATAAATATTATTGCACTATCTGTGTATGTATGGAACCCAGGTTCCAGCCCTGGGTTGGGAAAATCCTCTGGATTGACTGACCTGAACTGAACTGAGTCCAGTATTCTGGACTGCAGAATTCCCTGGACTGTATAGTCCATGGGATGGCAAAGAGTCAGACAGGACTGAGCGAAAAAGAAAAAAAAAGAAAAAAATCTCTGTATGCAGATTATATTTTTCACCAAATACACCGAAGGATCATACCATGTGACTGTATAGATTTATCTTATGCTTTTGAATTGCTTTATTTAGCCATAATGCTATTTAGAGATCTGTAGATTGTTATTACCTAACTAATTTGCCTAGGATCACACTCCATTGTTTTGTTTAGCCACATGGCACATTGCATTTTCCACACTGATTAATTTCCATTGTCTCCAAAAGACAAACTTTTGCCTCACTTTTTAGTATCCCTGTTTCATGCTGGAATAAGAGATCAAATATCACGGTGCATAAGATTATGGCCTCACATCATGTTCTCATCCTACGAGTCCTCTTTCTATGGTATCAATACTTTCAAATCCTCATTCCCATAAAGGGAGCAAAGGACTCTAAAGTCAAATGCTCCTCCACTCGTCCAAGAAATGGTTCTTGATCTTCAACCATGTGCATGTTTGTACTTTAGGGTCCTTGACACAGAGAGGGAGAACATTTTGGTTTTCCCCTATAAAATATATGTCTCCTTAGATATCAGACAAGCATCACCCTTTCCAATCAGATCTACAATTGTTTCCTGGGTGTGGTGTTTCAGTTTTGTACAATGAAGAGTTCTGGAGAAGGTGGTGGTGGTGATAGCTGTATGACACTATGAGTGTTTTGAATACACTCAGTGGTATGTGTGCTCTGTCACTAAGTCATGTCCAACTCTTTCTGACCCCATGGCCTGTAGCCTGTCAGGCTCCTCTGTCCATGGAATTTTCCAGGCAAGAGAACTTGGGTGGCTTGCCAGTTCCTCCTCCAGGGGATCTTCCCGACCCAGGGAATGCACCTCCTGCACTGGCAGTCAGATTCCTTACCACTGAGCTACCTGGTGTGTACCTTTACCACAATTGAAAAAAAAAGGGGAAACAAAACAAAAGCAGATGTAGAGAATTACTAAGTGTCTACTGTGGAGTTTTAAAAGGAAAGAGATAAATACAAAACGTATGTGCCTGCTCTAGGCATGAAAATAGAGGCAAGATGTATGTCCCGTGTCTTCTAGATCTGTACCATGTAGAGATGTACATGGACCATGTACATAGATGTACCATGTCTTCTAAATCTGTTCTAGATACTTCTGCCACTCTACAAACGTTAGATTTATTCTCCACACTGCTTACAATGTGTTCTTGATTATAATGAAATAGCATAAATAAAATACACCCAACTTAACATCAAAGTTCTTGATGAGTAATACAAGAACTTCCTTAAAAAAAGTCACATTTCCACATGAACAATTAAATAAGAATAGATTTCTTCTGGCAAAGAATTTTAACCAGAAACTGGTAATAGTTACTGTCCTGCCCAGAACCAAACTAGGAGGCTAGGGCATAGAATTTGGATACTGTATTTCCCTATGGTATGAATACAGGAAAATCAGTCCCTTACTGGACCAAAGCATATTCAGTCACCTCCTAAACAGGTGTGTAACCTGCTCTCCTTTCCTCTAGTCTGGCTCACCCCTCCTGTCACCTCCATGACCACCATGCTTCCTCTCAGTACCACCATGCACTATCCACACGGGGCCAGGGTGGTCCTCAGAACACAAACATGCCACCACCAGCCCCACATGCTCAGAAATCTCCCCTGGTGTTGCCCTCGGCCTGCTCACTAAGTTCCAGCCACACTGGCCTTTGGGAATGACCAGGTCCCTGGGCATCCCATTCTCTTTCAAGACTCAAGGCCTTTGCACATGCTGTTCCCTCCAAAGAATGCTCTCTGCCCACAGTTACTTCATCGCTAAAACCCACTTCTTCAAGCTCCAGCTGAAGAGTCTCTTCCTCGGAGAGAATTTCCAGGATTTCTCTATCTACCAATATTTTCAGTGCATGACTCTCTCTCCCAGTGTGGTATTTTCCTTCATGGCAGGTACTCGGACCCGCTTTACCTGCATTTAACCTCTGCCTTCTGCATGACACTGTTTTGAGGGCCACGGGGGCAAACCTCTTGATTCTGCTGTTTACAACTGAAACACCAGAGCCCTTTATCAGCTCATAACTGCTGAGTGCATATCTGTTGCATGAACAAATGAAGGACTTGGGAACCTGAGTGCAGGACTTTCCATTTCCCTTACATTTACTGCAGACCTCTTGCAGATAAGTTTCTCGTTCACCAGTATCTATCCTTAAACACAGTCACTGCAAAGTGCTCCTACTGTTCTGTGTACTCCACACACCCTAACAACACGCTACTGATTCCTATGCCCAACTAACTGATGAAAACACTACCTAACAAGGCCAGGGACGAAATCTCAAGTTGCAGACAGACTTCTCTGCAGGAGAGCTCTCAATAACTCAATTTTCCTCCAGCAGTCAGTAGTCTTCTTCACCCAATCGCAGGTCCTCTGAAGTCTGTCATTCAGCTCAAATTCTCCTCTGTGCCAACTACCATGCTTGGCTCTAAACAGTCTGCAACTCCAGAACCCTCTAGCCTACCAAGCTGTAGTGTTCCGCAGCACGAGTTCCCAGCCAACTTCACTCGAGCTTTCGGAAGTCACTGCTACTCCTGCTAAATTTGCAAACTGCCTGTTCTCCCTTTAAACCCACTAAGGCCTCACCTGATGAAAACAAGTAGCGGAAGCAACACACTTCACTCATCAGGTCTGTTACTTGCTCCTGGGTCATCTCTTTTGCATCCACCCTAACTCCTTTCAAGTCACACCAGTCAGACAAGAAGCATTACCGAACAGCTACCATGTGCCAGCACTATTAGGTCCCCAGAGACATAACAACCATTAACACAAATCCTTCTGCTTCTGTATAGCTAGGGTATGATCAGGCTCACAGAGAATTAAAAAAAAAAAAAAAAAAACCATATCTAAAAACTAATGTTAAGATGATCTGACATCAGTATCATATTTCTTAAACTGTTTTACAAGATCAACTTACCAACTTACACATCAGGTAGGTTTTGCTCGTATAAAGCTTTCACCTCCTCCAGAACTTGCCTCAGTCCATCCTCCTGGAACATATAAAATTACACTCATTAATTCCCCCACCAAGTATGTAGCAATACTCTATGCTTATGTACCTTATGAAAAACCACTAGTCATTCCACACCTACTAAGATGGCTATAATGACAAGTGTTGGAGAGGATGGGGAGAAACTGGAACCCTTGTCCAATGCAGGGAGGAATGCCAAATGGTACAGCCCTACAGAAAACAGCCTTGTGGGTCCACAAAAAGTCAAATTTCGAATTCCCATATTATCCAGCAATTCCTCTTCTAGGTATACACTCAAGAGAACTGAAAACCTATGTTCAAAGTATGTCTATTCAATGGAATATTACCCAGTCAAAAAAAAAAAAGTGCTGATACATACACAACACGAACTTTGAAAACACTGCTTAGTGAAATAAGCCAGACACAAAAGGACAAATATTGTATGATGCCACTTATCTGAAATGTCTAGAATAGGAAAAGTCACAGAAACAAAGTAGATTAGAGGCTACCAGGCTGACAGGGGAGATGAGTGGGTAGTTACTGCTTAGAAGCTATAGAGTGTATCTGGGGGTATGAAAAAGCTTTGGAAACAGGGGTGATGGTTGCACAACAATGGGAATATAATTAATGCCACTGAAGTGGACCCAGAAGAATGGTTAGAAATGGCAACGTTTAAGTTTTGTATCGTTTACCACTATTAAAAAAAATAAAAAGGAATGAATTACTAACAAAATACACAATCAACATAGTCATGAGGGATACTCTTAAAGACAGTGTACTGAGAAGTCAGACAGAAAGGAGTACACACTGTATGCTTCTCACTGGCCCTGTACAGAAAAGTTTGCAATTGCTGGCATGCTGACTGCAGAAATACAATAAAAAAGACATATAATCTGTAGGGCAAAGAAAATCCTTGGCTGCCTAAGGCTGCAGATGGGAGGTGCCACAGAAGAGAACAGGGAATCCTTGGGATAGCAGAAATCTTGGTTGCGTTGCTGCTTACAAGGATTGTATACATTTGTCAAAACCCTATTAAAATGTGTATTGTGTTGTACATAAATTATACCTCAATAAAGCTAATGACAAAAAACCAATAGTCTACAGAAGTAATAACACATGACAAAAGCATGTAAATAACTTATTATTTATTGGAAAAGGATCTTAAAAGGTTACTACCAAAAAAAAACAAAAACCTACACACTGCTAGGATAGAAAACAGAAAGGCCAAAGCAGTTTTTCTGCTACCTACTTTGGCAAATTTCTAAAAAAATTTCCCTTGGAAGGATAAAAATATTAGAATTATAAAATTCATAAATGCTACATTATGTCTGTCAACAAGCAACCCCTACACCTGAAACACTGTAAGTAAACTATATTTCAATTAAAATTTTTACCAAAGAAACCCCAATAATGCTATAACAATGAAACAAAAAAAAAATCTCAAAACAACGAGAAGCAACCCATCTACTGTTAGAGCCAAAATAAATGCTTTAGCACTACGGGTATAACAACAAACTTACACTATTTAATGCTGCTTGGATGTAAGAAATGATTTCTAATGAAAAATGAAAGAATGACTTCTACCTACTCTTTCATCAACTGGTTAAAAAGATATCATGGAAAAGTCTGATTTACTAGAATTCACTAAATATTCCTTTTATCACATATATTATTTTAAGGGACAGCTGAAGCTCTTGCACGATTAGGAGATCAGCAGGTATACAAAAGACAAGTATGAAATAAACTTGTAAAGATACAACTGAGTTTTCAGATTTAAATTTCTATTTATTTTTTTAAGACTTAAATTTTTAAAATTTACACTGGGAATTGCATCATTTTGTGCTCCCACCTCCAGCTGTAAGCCCCTGGGAACTCAAGATAATTTTCCTAAAGACTCAAACGATTATCAGTTCTGCAGATACAAAGTGCATCCTTCCAATTGGCCAAACACAGCACCTAACCATGAGGGATTCTGGAATGAAAAAGGCAGAGTCCCTGCCCTAAACCAGCTACCATCTGCCAGGGAGGAATGATTCTCGAAAGCATGTGTGCATCCAGGGTGTGAGGGGTCAATCAGATCAAGACCAATTCTTAGTCTAACCCAGCTCAGCTGTCCCAGTGGCCAGCCCCCAAAGGCAGCCAGGACTGCAAGAAAAGGTGCACCGACGCCCTCTAAGACCCAGAAAAGCCAGTGATTTTACACTTCTAAGTTCACCCCTGATTCCCCCCCTCCACCCTCCCGCTTCCCAAAGTGGGAAACCAACATTCAAGTCTGAGCGAAATAGACTGCTGGCCTCACACTCTGAAAAGCCAGCACCTGTGGGCACTGTCTGCGCCTTTGGGCTCCTTTCTTCCCACGTGGCCTAGTCTTTCCACCCTAGTGGGAACTTATTGGAAAGCCTCCACCCCTCTCAAACTCAGCTTAAAACTCAGCATTCAAAAATGAAGATCATGGTATCCAGTCCCATTGCTTCATGGCAAATAGATGGGGAAAAAATGAAAACAGTGGCAGAATTTATTTTCTTGGGCTCCTAAATCATTGCAGATGGTGACTACAGCCATGAAGTTTAAAGACCCTGGCTCCTTGGAAGAAAAGCTATGACAAGCCTAGAGAGCATTTTAAAAAGCAGAGATACCACTTTGCAGACAAAAGTCCCTAGAGTCAAAGCTATGGTTTTTCCAGTAGTCGTGTACAGATATGAGAGTTTGACCATAAAGAAGGCTGAGCACCAAAGAATTGATGCTTTTGAACTGTAGTGTTAGAGAAGACTCTTGAGAGTCCCTTGGACAGCAAGGAAATCAATCCAGTCAATCCTAAAAGAAATCAACCCTGAATATCCCTTGGAAGGACCAATGTTGAAGCTGAAGCTCCAATACTTTGGCCACCTGATGTAAAGTCCTAACTCACTGGAAAAGAACATGATGCTGGGAAAGATTGAGGATATGACAAAGGAGAAGGGGGCTACACAGGGGGAGATGGTTGGATGACATCACTGACCCAATGCACATGAATTTGAATAAACTCAGGGAGACAGGGAAGGACAGGGAAGCCTGGCGTCGTGCCTCAGTACATGCGGTCATAAAGACTGGGGCATGACTTAGGGACTGAACAACAAAGGCCCCTCTGAGTACTACTTCTCCAGTGAACCTCCCACTGTGGTCTCCTAACTTTTTAGATAAGGTAACTGCCTGAAGTTGCAAGAATAACAGACTGGAACTGAAGAAAACTGTTCAAGTTGCGGCTCCGCTTCCAACAGCTACAAGTTCAGACATGTCCTTTAACTTGATCCTTAATTCCAGTGGCTCAGCTTCCCCATCTGTTAAATGGCCCAAGTATCAGACTAAGTGCTTTTGAATGTTCAAAACAAAACTCACCTTACCCAAAGGCTCTTCCTGCTGACCGCCAGATGTTTACTCTGCTGCCTGAAGAGAAGCCTCCAGAGAAGCGGTCCCTCCCCTCCCCTGCTACTCCTCTCACTTCCACCCGTCCTTGTACCTACAAGTCCTGTCGTCTCAGGACACGGTGTTCAGTGACCCCCGACCAGGCTGTTGACCACATCCATCTCTCCTGCTGTCTATTATACCCCACTCAGAACCAGTCTTTCTTCTATCCGATCCATTCCCCAAAGTTCTGCGTGGTGCTTTAGTCCCTAAATCGTGTCCGACTCTTGCAATCCCATGGACTGTAGACTGCCAGGCTCCTCTGTCCACGGGATTCTCCAGGCAGGAATACTGGAGTGGGTTGCCATTTCCTTCTCCAGAGGATCTTTCCAATCCAAGAATCAAACCCAGGTCTCCTGCATTGCAGGCAGATTCTTTACCGACTGAGCTATGAGGGAAGCCCCTTAATTACTGGGGAAGCCCCTTAATTAATGAAGTTAAAGACGCTCAGTCTGACTTTTTGCGAAGTCTGACTCTTTGCGAGAGTCCATGCCAGAATACGGGAGTGGGTAGCCTTTCCCTTCTCTAGGGGATCTTCCCAACCCAGCGATTGAACCGAGGTCTCCCCCACTGCAGGCAGATTCTTTACCAGATGAGCGCCTAGCGCTCTAACAGCTATCTACACACAGAGTAATCCCATCGCTCCTCTGAAATGCCTTGGGAGTGAAGAGCGAGCCTCCCGCCCCAGAGCCCCCTTGCTGCCCGCCCTTCCCCGGCAGGGAGGGGAGGGTGTTTGCATGGCCGGCTCCCCGGTGGGGCTACACTCACCGCAGCCCTCAGGGCGCGGCTCTAACGCCCGGGCTACCCCGTCCCCACCTCCCCGGTGTAACTCGCACCTGAGCTCCAGCAGCCCGTCTCCCGGTCTCTCTGCGCGCCACCGGGGCGAGAGGCCCACCGCGCAGTCCGCGCGCACAGAGGCTTCGAGGACGCGGGGCGGCCGGGGTCGCTGAGGAAGTGGCGGCGTCCCCGGCGCGCGGGAAGCCGCCGAAACCGACCTGCCCACAGCCACGGAGTGGAACCCCAGGCACACCCGCCATCTCGCACGCGGTTGTGCAGCCCCAGAGCAGCGGCCGCGGGAGACGCCCGCCCGCCCCCGCCCTCACGGCGCCCCGCCTCAGGCAGCCTTCCCTCGGCCGCGCGGGGCAGCTCCCGGGCCGGCTCCACGGGCTTCTCGCAGAACACGGCGCGGGCTCCGGGCGGAGAGCTTAGGCCGGGCCTCTGCGAGGGTCGGCGGCGCGCAGGGGGCGTGTGAGCGGCCAGCACCTGCCCGCGCCTGGGGGCGGGGTTGTGTGGGCGGCGAGCCCGGCGGGCGCCTGCGCCGGGGGCGTGCGGCCGGGGAGCGCGGGCCGGCGTTGGGGGTTGTGAGAGCCGGAGCGCCGCCCGGCGCACTGGGGTGAGGGCGGCGCGTGAGCGGCTTGCCGGGCCGTTGGGGAGCGGGGAGCCTGGCCATTGGGGAGCGGGGAGAGGGGTGCGTGTGAGCGGCGAGCCGGGCCGTTGGGGAGCGGGGAGAGGGGTGCGTGTGAGTGGGGAGCGTGAGCCGCTGAGCCGAGAGCGTGTGAGCGGGGAGCCAGTTCGCTGGGGAGTGGGGAGAGGGGTGCGTGAGAGCGGGGAGCGTGAGCCGAGAGCGTGTGAGCGGCGAGCCGGGCCGTTGGGGAGCGGGGGGAGGGGTGCGTGTAAGCGGGGAGCCAGGCCGGCGCCGCAGGGGTCGTGTGAGCCCTGTTGGTGGGAAAGGCGCGACGGCGCCCGGGGGCCCTGTGAACCGGGCACGGGGCCCTGTCAGTGGAAAACGCGCGCCGGCGCCCCGGGGCCCTGTGAGCCGGGAGGGCGGACAGTCACCCTCTGGCCTGAGGGGCGAGCAGCTGGCAGTCGAACCCGGGCCCCCTCCGCGTGGGGCCGGCGAAGCGCCCGGAGAAAGCTGTGAGGCGCCAGCAGTGGACTTGGCCAGTGCCTGCGTCCCGCTGCCACCGGGCTCCTAATTGTTTTTAATTTGAGGATAATGACAATATCCTGATTTTTCTACCCTACACTTTGGGTTCTGAAGTGACGTTTATCTAAAAATTGGTGTATTCCAGGTCAGTCTTACAGCCAAATGTTTGTGTCCCTTCCTTCCGTTCTCCCCTCGATTTTTGTTGGAGTACAGTTGATTTACAATATTGTGTTAGTGTCAGGTGTGCCGCAGACTGAATCAGTTACGTGTATATATCAGCTCTTTAAAAAGCGTTTTTTCCGTATGGGCTCTTACAGAGTGTTGAGTTCCCTGTGCTGTACGGTTGGTCCTCATTAGTTATCTATTTCCTACACAATAGTGTGTATGTGTCAGTCCCAGTCTCCCAACCAAATGTATGTTTCTTTGGTACATGTGCACCTGTAAAACTGCTAGAGAGCGTCAGAGAGCAACAGGCTGAATTGTGTTTTTTTTTTTTTTTTTACCACTTTGGCCTTGAAAAGAGAGTTCTTGAAACTTGAAAGTATTACTGCGTTTAAATTGTCAAGTTGATCTGCAAGGAACATTTCAAGAGACTCAAAAGTATGGGGGATAGTGATAAATCTGTGGGCTTATGACAACAGCAGTTTGCTTTAGTGATGTTTTAACAAGGGCTTCCCTGGTCGCTCAGTTGGTAAAGCATCCGCCTGCAGTACAGGAGACCCCGGTTCGATTCCTGGGTCGGGAAGATCTGGAGAAGGGAAAGGCTACCCACTCCAGTATTCTGGCCTGGAGAGTTCCATGGACTGTACAGGGCATGGGGTGGCAAAGAGTCAGAGACAACTGAGCGACTTTTACTTTTATGCTAATAATACAAAGCATTTTGGATGTGCGGAGTACCTTTATGGCAGCCATACTTGAAGTAACAGAAAGTAAGGGTGCCCTGTTTGAAGGTGGCACCAATGGAAGGAGATAGGAAGGGCCTGCTCTCTTCGTTGCAGGCGGCTGCTGCCTGGTGATCCAGCACCTTGCCTGAAGTCAGCATCCTGGTTCTGACACTTAGGAGCTGTGGGATCTTGGCAAAACCTGTCTTACCTGGATTACACGTGGGCAGTTTGTAAAAGTAGGATATTTTCTTAGAAAGGGTTTAGGAAATCTTCATGCAACTCAGTGTTCATTTTAACAGAGCATCTCTGAGAGCCTTCCACAGAAGTATGTGGATCATTTATCTGGAGCTGCTGGTCAAAGAGGAAAAGAAGACATTAAATGGACAAGTAGAAGGTAAGAACTAGATTTGATAGGTCACTTGACAGAACGTTGAATTAAAATGGGACTGCTGAAGTATTCTAATAGCCAAAGCAAATCACCTGTCGGATGTGTAGTGAGGAAAAAGTCGAGGAGGGATATAGTGTATCTTATCAGGTGTCAGCCACAGATTAAATTGAGAATGCCATTTAAGGAGCTAAATTATGAGTTCCTGGACTTCCTTGGAGGTCTGGTCCAATGGTTAAGACTGTGCAGTTAAGACTCTGATGCAGGGGGTGCAGTTTCGATCCCTGGTCAGTGTGATCATGGCTGAAAGAAAAAAATTACTAGTTGTGTTTCAAGATACTCTACAACCTCAGGAAGGTTGAGAAATAAGAGGAAAGAGGGAATGAAGGATGAGAGAGGCATAGGGTTCAGGGAGGAAATGAAGGAAAAGAAAGCAAGGGTCTATGGGGGAAGGTGGCAAGAAATAAGTTAGGTCTTTAGAAAAAGGGAGAGTATTTGACATGGGTGATGAATTTGAAGTGAGCTTGTCCGAGAGGAACAGCAGAGTTTTCCTCGTCTTATTGTTTTTCTGCCTGTGAGAAGGCATTCAGGATTGAGGTCCCTGGGCACGCAGAGCTGTGTGTTAGCCTCTGTGCAGGAACATGGGCATAGGCACTCAGCTGTAAATGTGTGCAAATTGATGTCATATGAGATGATGCTACTTCATAGGATGGTGTCACCTAGGCCAAAACAAAAGAACTGGAAGGAAAGAGAGAGCAGGGGCCATGATGGGGAGATCAAGGAACCTACAGCCTGATACAGTGTCCACTGGAAGTTTCCAGCTTCTAATGCAGTTTCAATTTGGAGGGAAGTGTCTCCAAAGTGAGGGTAGAGTGAAGGTATGTTGCTGCTGCTGCTAGGTCGCATCAGTTATGTCCAACTCTGGGCGACCCCATAAACGGCAGCCCACCAGGCTTTTCCATCCATGGGGTTTCCCAGGCAAGAGTACTGGAGTGGGTTGCCATTGCCTTCTCCTGAGGGTAAGTTGAGGCTAAGATTTTAGAAGAATAAATTAAGTTGAGGTCATGTAGAAGCAGGCTCAGTGTAGACCAGAGTTTCTCACATTTGAATTAGTTGCCTGGGGACCTTGTGGGAAGTGTACTTGCTGAGCAGGAGGTCTGAGATTCTGTGTTTCTAACAGGCTTTCTGAGTAACAAGGGTGTAGCCTTGCCTTTAGAGAAATCTGGAAGAGGAGCATCGGATAGTGCAGGACAGAATAGGATCAAGAAAAAGCATTATTTTGTTTTTCTTTCTGAGCGTGTTTATAGCCAGAGGGAAGCAAAGAGTTGCAGTAGCAATGACGGTGTAAGATACCATTGCTAAGCAGAGAGGGGAAAAGAAGTGGTGGAGATGATCCATAGAAGGAATGTAAAGGGGGAAGAATTCAGGCCGCAGATCCAGAGATTACCCTTTGGAAAGGAGAGATTCTAGTGACAGGAGGAAGAGAGGAAAGTAAGTCCTTAGGGAGGTGAGTTTGGAGTTGATGAGGACACTTGAGAGAATTCCTTCTACATGGCTCCAGTGTATTTCCAGTGAAAAGAGAA
Source organism: Bos indicus x Bos taurus (assembly GCF_003369695.1). Classification (NCBI taxonomy): domain Eukaryota; kingdom Metazoa; phylum Chordata; class Mammalia; order Artiodactyla; family Bovidae; genus Bos; species Bos indicus x Bos taurus. The sequence continues at coordinate 65,883,697 of NC_040088.1, read as the reverse complement.
AAGATCATTGTTGCTCCAGAGAATACTGGGGGTGGGGGAGAAGGGTGGTGGTGCTAGAAGTAGGGGAAACCCCACCCCTCTAAGTAACTCTCAGGCATCAGACGTATATGTTGTACTGGTGTTTGTTATTTGAAGTAGACTAATTCGAATATGGAAGGCATTGACTTTTTTTTTTTAAGATAGCTGATTTTTTGGCAGTTGTTTCACAGAAATCCTCTGAAGCATTAGCATGATGTCGCAAACAAACTAAGTTTTGAAACAAGACAGATTAATAGGGTTCATCCCCTAAATGCTAGAAGTGTTATTTTCAATAAATACTACACTGATTTTGAAACATGCAAGATTTTTAATATCTAATAATTCTGTGGCAATTAAATTATTCATAAAGTTCTTATGGAATACAGAATAGGCAACAAACAGATTGAGTGAATCAATGTAAGTAATACTAGAAAAGTAAAAAGTAGAAAAAATGAGACAAACTAGTTAGTCTTCATGAAGAGACGCTTACAGTGAGTAACGTGTAAGATACAATAAGCTGTGAAGCAGTAGTGAGTTTGAGGGGAGAGGACAACGTGGAAGTGATTCTCTGAAATAAGAGTTTGTAGAAGGTCGTCAGAGTTGTATTCTTCCTCACATTCTAATAAATGGAGACTTTGTTTTCGTATTTTTCAGGTTGGGATTCTACTGGTTTGAGCCTCAGTAGTGAGACTTGTCAAAGAGCCAGGCATTTGCAAGTTGATGATCAGTGTCTGTTGATTTCACAATCAATGACCAAAAATCAGTCAGCATCCACAGAATTGGGACAGATGACCTTGTTAGGTAGTTAGAATAGGAAAAAGGAGTCCAGAATGGCAGTGGCTAAAAGACAAGGAAGGGTAGAGCCCACAAAGATAGAACAAAGGAAGGTCCAAGGACCAGAGTGAGGACCTCAGGTAGAAAAAAACAGCACTCCTGGCTAGCCCAGTTTACATGGGGCAAGCCCAGGGGGAGGAAAAAAACATATAAAAAGAGAAGCCAAAGGTCCAGGGGTCTCTGTCCCATGCGTGCGTGCTCTGTCTCTCTCCCTCTCTCTCTTCGTCTCTTCTCTTCGTGTCTTTTGGGTTGGCATGCCCTCATGCCTTGAGGATGTATTTTCCTTTATTTTCTAAGTAAAACTGAGCTGTAACATGGAGCTACAACACTGTCTGAGAGCTGTGACACGCTGAGGGCTTTAACGTCCTTCACTTCAAATGTTTATTGTGACAAGACAGAACCGAGGAAATTACACACTCCCCTGACAACCTTAATAGATAAAGAAAAGGTGAATATTGGAGTGGTGTTTCTGGCAGGGACTTACACGCTCTATCAGCTGCGCAGGTCTCAGCTGCCAGAAAACAGAGAAAGCAAACAAGGTAGTGAAGAAGCCCAGCGCTTTCAGCCCTGGGCCACCTGGGCACTGACGTTTCCAAAATTAGATATTGTGGCAAAATCTACCGTGTGCTGACTCCTTTTATGCCACCTACAGGCAAACGGTATTTCTTAGAAAGGTGTTTGCATTCTTCCTCTTACCATAGTAAGACCATCATACATGACAAAGAGAGTTAGGAGAAAGTAAATTCATTTCGGCTAGTATGTAGCATACCTGAGAGTGTGTAGCAGGATTACATTTAGAATTTTGCATCTAGTTGGGAGACCTACGTAGACATCTAGAGATTGCCTTCTCAAAATGTAGCTTCTTAGATATATTTTTACATAGCTCTGAATTCATAAGTGTTCATTATAAATTATACTCAGTATGACTGCAAGAGCACCTCTGAAGCCAAATGCTAAAATATTTCTTGTGTTTTCTATATGACTTTATATATTTTAGAATTGGCTTTCTGAGTGACAATGGGAGTCATGGGAAATTTGCTACATAATTCCTCCTCAGTTGTATCCATCTAATATATCAACTTGTTTTATTATTTGTAATGAATTAATAGTTCAGAAGGAATATTGGTTTTAAGGAGTGCTGGAGGCCTGGCGTGCTGCGATTCATGGGGTCACAAAGAGTCGGACACGACTGAGCGACTGATCTGATTTGATCTGTATCATTTAAAAGCAGTATATAGAAAAGCAATTCTTATTCTACTGCGATGCCCAGCCTATTGAATAACCACATCTAATACGTGTTGTCCATAAATACCAATTAATTTAGTGCCTTCAATCAGTCATACAATCAGGGCTATGGTAAGAAATCATACACTGTTTCTTTTTTCACTCCTATCGTTTTTTTCTTTTCCTTCCTCACCTGTAGAAGTTACCTTTGCATTTACAAGATTCTCTCCTAGAATAGTGACTACAAGCTATAAACTCAAAGTGTTTTTTTTGTATTTTTTTACATCTCTACAAGTGACTTGTTTGCTGTTGTTTCTCAGTGAGCTTGGTAGGTCCAAGAAGCACAAATTCAAATAAAACACCTACACATATCCTTGCAACACTGGAAGATGTGACATAGGAAAGCCACCAAATAAATAGAAGCAACTTCAGATGGTTCATGCATATCATTTCTTTTCTCAGTCGATACCTTTTATCGAGTAACCGGCAGAGTCTACTCCTTCAGGGTCCCAGGATTTGTACATGTATTGATTTCATAAAGATTTATTCTGTACTCAACCCAGAAAGTTTTATATCCTAAATATTTCTGGAAACACTCCCCCAGTTCAGGCCTGCATCACCTTTTTTTTTTTTCATTATTAATGCCTTCAGATTCTTCTCCCCCCATTTATTTGTATGCCCTTCAAATTCCATCTCCTGTAGTGTTTCGAGTCACCTGTCTAAACAGCACATGTGACCATGAACCACTCGTTAAATCACATTAATATCTAGACATCTGAAAGTGACACGTGATGCTTTCATAATCTGACTTCTGCCTGACTCTCCACCTCTCGTCCTTTCTGTCCTTTGCTCTGGAATCCTGAACTTCTGTGGATGGCCTCCTCACCTGTCCTTGTACTTTGAACAAATATTTACCCTCTCATGTGTGTGCTTCTCTCCCCATCTTGCTGCAGCCTTCCGTGCTCTCCCTCACCTGCCCTCTGTTCCCTTGAACTGTAAGTCTGCGCTCAGGCAGTACCTCTTGAAAAGCCATCCCTGATACCTTTTATCTACATTTTTCTTTAAACTCCAGTGTCTCATACTGAGTAGGAACCCAAAAAATAATTATTGAATAAAAGAATTAAAGACTTATGTATACCAGCATGATTTTTAAGTGCCTGTCCTCTGCAGTCTAAGGGCCAAGAGGGTAGACATGTGAAGAAATAATTTACATTCAGGTGATGAAAATACACTTGAAAAATCTATAAAGTCCTAAGGTAGCTACAAGGAAAGAGATACCTGTTTATCTGGGGAAAGACAGCTGTAATCAAGGATAACTTTACAAAGCAGGCTGAGTCTTAAAAGATGAAAAGTAATTTGTTAGGAAAGAAGCATTTCAATTTAAGAAATTGAGAAAAGGAAAATCAAGGAATTTTGTAAACTGTGAGTAATGTTGCAGTTGAAGCTTGGCGTGTTGTTATAAAAGGTCCTGTTATGAAGTAGAGAAGAGAAGATATTGTGGCTTTATATATATGTCCTGTATTTTGAAATTTTGTTTGGTTTCTGATTGTTTTGTTCACTGATGTTTGGGTGAATTTGTGAATGAATCCTTGAGATGTTTGTGTGCCTGTAACCTGATGAATTCTGGTATTTCCCACAAGGTTTCTTGAAGTCTGAGATCATTGGAAGTATTTCTTAAAGAAGTAAATATTCAGCTGAAGATTAAGATTGATATAAGCTGTCATTTGATAGAATGTTTTAAATATTCTGTCCTTTATCTAAATATTCTAAGTAATTAAAAAAAATTACAGATCTGTCAGCAGAACTAGACTTAGAAATGACATGAGAGGAAGAAGAAAAATGTGATGGAGATGAAAATAATCATTCACAGGTGTGTAAAAATGTAAATTTGAATTTCTGGTTTAATACTGTTTTCTTTAACAACATAATACAGTTTGCTGCAGAGTTCATAACAAATAAAATTTCCTTTCAAAAGTAGCCTTTTAGAATCGACAGATGATCACTTAAGTTTTTATAGCACTTCAGTGAGAAAACTTAAAATATTGTTAGAATCTATTATAATTTATAGCTTGTGTTTGGAATTGAGGCAAAAAACTCTCTTGGCTATTGTTTACTTCTTCCGTTTTTATAATTTCTTTACATGATAAAGAAGGTGAGATCAAATACTGAATACTAGGACTAAAGAATTGAATTTATGAACAATAGGACAATGATAGTCCCTAACCTAGATACGTGTAAAGAGAAAGCATTGCCAGTGGTCAAGGTTTTCCATTGAAACTGCCAGTCACTGACGCCAAGACTAAAGATTCATATCTGTCTGATATCTCGGCATAGTTGACTTCAGTTCAATTCAGTTCAGTCGCTCAGTCATGTCCAATTCTTTGTGACCCTGTGGACTGCAGCACGCCAGGCCTCCCTGTCCGTCACCAGTTCTCGGAGTTTACCCAAACTTAGGTCCATTGAGTCGGTGATGCCATCCAACCATCTCATCCTCTGTCGTCCCCTTCTCCTCCTGCCCCCAATCCTCCCCAGCATCAAGGTCTTTTCAAATGAGTCAGCTCTTCGCATCAAGTGGCCAAAGTATTGGAGTTTCAGCTTCAACATCAGTTCTTCCAGTGAACACTCAGGACTGACCTCCTTTAGGATGGACTTAGGGATGAATATTCAGCGACAGAGTAGGTCATAGAATCAGCCCAACTGCCTATTAAAAGAATTGAACCTTCCAGGTTGGACCTTTGGTGTTAGGGTACAAATAATAACTTTATAACTTATTTCATTTCCAGGTGGGAAATCAGTAAATATTATTAAAAATGCTTTATCCACTTTCATCAGTGGCTGTTAAGATTTAATATAACTGAATGTAGGGTTTTCCCAGGTAGCTCAGCTGGTAAAGAATCCACGAGCAATGCAGGAGACCCCGGTTCAATTCCCGGGTCAGGATGTTCCCCTGGTGAAAAGGATAGGATACCCACTCCAGTATTGTTGGGAGACCTGGGTTCAATCCCTGGGTTGGGAAGATCCCCTGAAGGAGGTTGTGGCAACCCACTCCATATTCTTGCCTGGAGAGTCCCTGTGGACAGAGGATCTGGGCAGGCTACAGTCCTAGGGGATGCAAAGAGTCACAGACAGGACTGAGCACACATGTAACTCAAGGTAAGCAGGTAATATGTATCGACGTATAACATTACCATTATATATAATTTGCGTTTATTTAGGAATTGGTTCCTCTTTCTGATGGGTGTTAATAGATTTTGGCTCCTAGTAATATAAAGTTTGTCTGTTCTCCAGATATTAGTCCTTAAAAAGAAAAAGCTTTCAAATGTGCTGTAGGGACTCCCTGTTTAAGATATACTGATGGGAAATATTTTTAAGGGAAGCCAGCCTTTATAACATTAAAAATCATCTCCTAATTCATTTTTGGTAGATTTAATACACATGAATTAATTCAAACAAACAGGGACAAAATTGGGTTTTGAGTTCACGTTTTTCTCCTATTTTCAGGTAAGGCACGTTATTTTTCACTTAACCGTGAAAGGGTAAGGTGAGGACGAGTGCCTTTGGCCAGAAGTCATTTCAGTGACTAGTCCCCTTGGAAGCTGAACTGTATCGCATACACGTAAACAGCTCCATAGGCACTATTTCCTGGGACAGGCAATGGAGAACTGGATGGTAACTGAAGAGGAATGGGGAGTTCAAAGGAGTTTCTTGTTTTATATTCAGAGGGGAGCTTTTAGTGTATACATGCTTTTGGAAATGAGCCAGCAGAGGACGTGTTCATTGAGTTCAATCTTGTTTCCATTTCTGATATTAGAAAGCTTATTGATTGTATGACATTATCTTTAAACTGTTACGGTAAACTAGTTGTACATAATACTTCTGTTCATATATAGTTTTATGGTAAGGGCTTGTTCATTGGTTCTGAAGTGTAATATTCTTATGTAATTGAATATGGAGATGATTACTTCAATTAATTCTATCATACACAGATTTTTAAAAATTATAGAATCATGAATATACAAACACTTAGGCTATACTGAATAGGATTGAATCATTCCTTGATTCTGGATGATCATACCATCATGAGTAGCTATGGTTTTGTAAGGTACTCTGAAACACCACATCATATTAACTTCATGTTGTTTATAGATTCCTGGGAAAAGGGGAAATTTTTGTTTATATTCAGTAGAAAAAGCTATTGACAATCTTTCATTAATTATTATTTTTGGGTCATAAAGTTCTAAATTACTAAAACCATCCTTCCCATCCTAAGAGTGTCGTTAACACGTCTGCTCAATAAGTGTGTGTCGGATGCATGAAGAAACAGCAGAATGGTTACATGAATGCCTACTGATGAATTTCTTTATGAAAAGCAAGTCTTTATTGCAAGTAGATTTCCAATATTGCCTACATGGAAAGATGTTTGATTTTTTTATAGTATACTAACGCATATATATGGAATTTAGAAAGATGGTAACAATAACCCTGTATACGAGACAACAAAAGAGATACTGATGTATAGAACAGTCTTTTGGACTCTGTGGGAGAGGGAGAGGGTGGGATGATTTGGGAGAATGGCATTGAAATACGTATAATATCATATATAGAACGAGTCGCCAGTCCAGGTTCGATGCACGATACTGGATGCTTGGGGCTGGTGCACTGGGATGACCCAGAGGGATGGTATGGGGAGGGAGGAGGGAGGAGGGTTCAGGATGGGGAACACATGTATACCTGTGGTGGATTCATTTCGATGTTTGGCAAAACCAGTACAATATTGTAAAGTTTAAAAATAAAATAAAATTTAAAAAAATGTTAAGATTAAGAAATTATCTATAGTTATTGGTAGACATTGAATAATAATATAGGTTCATTTGCTATCATATTACTTAGAAAGACTTATTTAAATCTTGCTTTCTCAGCATGTTTTGGAACCACAGTGTTGAGGCCAGATTTCCTGGGTTTGAATTCTGGGTCTGTTGGTGACCTGCTGTGTGGGCTTGGACAAGATCCTCAGCCTTTCTGTGCTCCATTTCTCCCTGTGTAGAGGACCTAATGTATTACCTGTCTCCGAGAATTACTGTGAGGATTAAAAATGCCTTAAGACATGTCAAGTGCTTATAATAATGCATAGCAGTTGCATTGGAAGTCCTCAGAACGCTAATAGCATGATTATTATGGATTTCTTAAAAATGGGTTTCTTTCTTATAAGGAATGAAGGAATACCTCCCAGATAGGTTTTATTGCCATAAAAGGTAGTTCTTATTGAAAATGACAACTGCCAAAAACCCTGGTATACTGCTTCCTATCAAATAACACAAGTAACGTTATGTTTTTCCTTTTCCTTTGATCTAAATTCAGTGCTTTATTAGTATTATTCATATATTTTCTTTGTCCATTAATGCTGCTGCTGCTGCTGCTGCTGCCAAGTCGCTTCAGTCGTGTCCGACTCTGCGCGACCCCATAGACGGCAGCCCCCCAGGCTCCCCCGTCCCTGGGATTCTCCAGCCAAGAACACTGGAGTGAGTTGCCATTTCCTTCTCCAATGCATGAAAGTGAAAATTGAAAGTGAAGTCGCTCAGTCGTGTCCGACTCTTAGCGACCCCATTAATGCTACTCTTATTTATTGTTTAATCCTTTAGTAAAAAACTACTTCCCAGTACAATGGTTTTATGTAAAAAGCCAAAGTTTAGGTATTGTTTGTATTTTTAAGTATTTAATATTAGCCTGAAAAGAACCATTTGTCATTTTAGGGCTGTAAAGAAAGCATTAATGAAAAGAACAAGGTATAATAAAAAAGTTAATTAAAAAAATATTATCCTAGTAAAAAATCTTTTGTAAAAGGAATAGTGGCAAAAGAGAAAATCTTCATTTGTTGTAGAGACATATACTTTGAGAACTTGATTTAGAAACACTATTGATCAAATCATCATTTTGATAAAAATCTGTCCTTTTAAGAAGTGTTTGTTTTTCATTTAATGATGCACTATTTATCACCTTTGTACAGTTAGTATATTTTATAAATAATTTAAGGATACTGTGAAACAGTATTGTTTATGTGTAGGTCAAAGCACAGATTAATGACGTGAGCTACCTGAATGACTTAGTCATCTGAAAGTGCTTCCGAGGATGGTGATGTCTTTACTCTAAGAATTCCACGTTGCAAGTAGAACCACTTGGCTTGAGGTATAAAGGTGGGACCGTGGTGTAAATGTCAATATGAAGCCTGTTTGTGTATGGTGTAGTAATATAGGCTTACCTTGTCTAGTACTGCTCTAGAGTTACGGATATATTACAGTGCTGTGCATCTTAGAAATATGTTTTGTGTTAAAAGACAAATATGTTTTGTGTTAAAAGTGAGTGTATACCCTGAGCCTATGATCATTCTTATTGTACCTGAATTTATAATTACTATATATATATGTATATATGTAATTATTTTATTTCTCTTTCTCTTCTACTAGACTGCAAGCTAAACAAGAGCCAGGGTTATCTGTTTTATCTGGAGAGCTTAGAATAATGTCTTCCACTTGACAGACACTCAATATCTATTCAGTGTATGGAGGAGTGAATATGAAAGGCACAGTCCTTTATACTCAAAAATTACTCATATCAAGGTGTTTCTTGTTTCTTTGTGTTTTCTTCTTGTTGCAGATTGTGTTAGCTTGTTGAAAATATGGGATGCAATTCTTTTGTGTGAAAGATAAATGGAACTTTAAAAAAGCCACTGTGAACTACTTAGAGGAGAAATTAAAAAACTGGAAAATAAGGTTGGTGAGCTACAGAAAGAACTGTCTGAAAGAAAAGAAGTGAATCACAGTAGGGCATCAGAAAGTGGAGTGGCAACGAGAGCTCGGTAGACTGAGGTACTGTGCATCCTAGTTTTAAAGAAATATTTGAACTGTTATTTACTTTAATACTGCGGAGACGTACTTGTGTTATAATTTTTAACTTACCCTCTGGGATTCTACAGGGGAGAATACGTCGTTAGTATTGTGGAGTGTGAAATTCATGGAAATAATGTAAGTTCTTAACAGTGAATGCTTCTAATGACTTAATGTATATTTTTCCAAATGATCATTTTCATGATCATACAGAAGTCCACCATAAGGGAAACCTCATTCATGATTCAACAGATTGACTTTCGGTTGTTTTCCACTTTCCTGTCTTATGTTTAATACTACAAGGAACATCTTTTCTACAGATTCATTTCTAATTATTTTGAATTCATTTTCTTCAATAATAGCATATTATTTGGTTAAAGTATGAGAACGTTTGGAAACAGTCTTTGATCCATATTTCTAAACTATTCTTAAGAAAGTTTAGATTACTTTTCATTCCCACCCACAGAAGGATAAAGTAGCCATTTTTCTCAAGACAGAAAAGAAAAAAATATTTATGCTGTTTTATTCTTAACCCTCTGCATGAAAACAGTGATCATTATTAAGTGTTCTTCATTGTATTTCCTCCCAATGTACTATTTTAAACATTATGAGGAGGGAATGAAAGTTACTGCAGCAGCGAATAGTCTCATGCTTTTTTAAGAAGAGCTCTATAAATTTTGCAGTTTGACCTTAAAGCAAGAAGAATAGAATAGAAGAAATGCTGATATGTTATATGAAAAAATTAGGGAGCAATTAAGAAGAAAGGAAGACCAATATAGTAAAGAAGTTGAAATGAACAGCAACTAGAACTCACTCTCAGAGCTCTAGATGGAACTGAAGACTGAGAAATGATCTGAATCAGGTAGAGTAATTGTTGGTGAAAATTTCTAGCACCATTTTGTCAATATTATTTATAATATCCCTTTTATTTCATATGTATTATTTAGATTTCAAACAAAATGTTATCTCAACCTAGGTATGAACTGTGACATTCAGAGTTTATGTGATGAGTTTCTTGCCATTCTTGGCTTCTACTAGATGCTGTGTATGTGTTTTCTGCGTGGAGGATTGGATGTAACTTGAGCTTAATTATTAACATAATGATTGGCACTTTTGATACATTAGACAAAGTAATCTTCTTAATTCCAATCCACGTCTTAATTTTGGCTTTTTAAATGTTAAAATACAGGCTAACTTGCCTTGAGACTGTGAAGGAACTAGTTAAATGTTTTGTAAAGAGATTTCCTTTCACAATACTATATCTGCATGTTTTTGCTCTGTGATAAATTTAGCAGACATTTAAATTAAAATTCGAGTTACTCACATGGGATAAAGATCCTTGTGCTTTAAAAGGCTACTTCCTTTAAACAGTTTTATTTCATTTTATATTCTGCTTCTAAGCTTTTAACTGTTTTTTTTTTTCTTTTAATGATATGGGCCCAAAAACTACATATAGTGTCTCTCCAGGTTATGGAAGGGCAACATATGACACTCAGAAGCAGCTTTCTGGAGAACGGAATGCCAGAATCTTACAGGAGGGAATCCTGGCCAATCACTTGCCAGACAAAAGCAGAAAGAAATGGCCAATAAGGAAATGAACTCTGGGGTATTTTCTGTAGTCATTTATGTGTGTGTATGTATCTGTGTATGTATATATTTTATAAACGAAGAGTATGTACCTTAGAAAGTATAGAGGCTTGTGAAAGCCTATACATCTATATTTTGAGGAGGGATGTCATTTTTCATGTGTCAGATAAAGTAATGCTTGTAATTCACATCCATTTGTCTATAGCAGTCAGGTAGGGACATTCGATGACCTTATCCAAGGAGAGGCCTTTAATATTTTCCATAGGAATTGATCTCAAAATTATTGCAACTATATTGGAGGAGCTGGCACCCTCCTCTGATTGCAGTTTAGGCCAGGAAGACGGTGTGTGCTCCCCCATCGACTGCGCTACACACCCAAGTCCCTCTGCTTTGGAGTGAGTGTGTGCATCACTCCATGCACGTCGTCACCTTCAGTGTCTAAATCAGAGTCCGTTCTTGGCTCCACTGTCATTTCTTTAACCAATGCCCTGTCAACGACCTTTGCACATCATTTACAGTTTTCCAACTTGTAAAAACTGCAAGATCAGTTGTAAAAACATTTTTGAACACTTTAAAAAAAGTAACTTCTTCAGAATAAACTTATAAAAGTCCCTCCTCCTCTGCTCCCCCACGAAGAAAAACCATACCTCTTCTGCTAGCAATGCTGCTAAGTCCCTTCAGTCGTGTCCGAATTTGTGCGACCCCATAGACGGCAGCCCACCAGGCTCCCCCATCCCTGGGATTCTCCAGGCGAGAACACTGGAGTGGGTTGCCATTTCCTTCTCCAATGCATGAAAGTGAAAAGTGAAACTGAAGTCACTCAGTCATGTCCAACCCTCAGCGACCCCATGGACTGCAGCCCACCAGCCTTCTCCGTCCATGGGATAGATACTCTTAATTTTTGGCAGTGATTTCCCTTCCTTGATAGATCATTGGGGTAGTTTATAACTTCCTCTGATGGTAAGGAGGAAAAGTATAGGCAATTCGGAGACTGTATTGTGGATGTCATTCTTGTAAGAAAATTAACACTTTGCTCTATGTAGTGTCCTATTTTAGTACAAGGAACTTCTGAAAACAGTGATAGATATGACATAAATATTTAGTGATAATAAGTGTTTTTCATTGTCTATTGCATTATCTTACTATTTTAAACATTACAAAAAAGTATTGAAAGTTATGGAAGCAGCAAATAATCTCAGGATTGTCTAAGAAGAGCTCTCTAAATTTTACCTATTTACCATTAGTGTATGCAGCATGAGTGAAATAAGAGGCTTATTTTGTATCGATATGTTTGTACTAGAGAAGTAACTGTGGTTGGATGTAAGAGGACTAGTAGAGTCAGAAGACCTGGTGAAAAACCTGCACCTTACTTATATTTCTAACTTCTTCCTTTCCAGAATCATTTTAGCTAATGAGTTAACTGATGTTTGTAGAAGTGCTTAGTGCAGCTATCAATAAGTATAATTCTTGTAGTGGACTATTACAATGTTAGAATGGAAGCATATTCTCAAGAACAATTTTTTTTTTTACAAAATTTGATCTGTTTAGATATGTACAGAGCTAAGGCTCTTACTTTGGGGTAGCTGTATAGGTTAGGTATCAGATGTATTTTTTTTTTTTTAAAGCTATCAAGTGGTTGTGTTTATTGGAGGTATTTGTTATATTTCTTGTGATAATTTTATTTTTCTTCATGTCAATTTATTTTGGGAAATATTTCAGCCTTGAATCATTTATTCTTATGGCCTGTCAACTGTTTAAAGGCATCTACTTGTCATTCAATCATAATTTGGGACTCAAGTGCTGAGCTTTACCCAAACACTTCTTGATTTGCTCTTCCATCTGCTATTTATGATTTACTTAGAACATTTTTGCAAACAATTTGCTCATAATTCTCATTTTCAGTTCAGTCAGTTCAGTTCAGTCACTCAGTCATGTCCAACTCTTTAAGACCCCATGGACTGCAGCACACCAGGCCTCCCTGTCCATCACCAACATTTGGAGTTTACTCAAACTCATATCCATTGAGTTGGTGATGCCATCCAACCATCTCATCCTCTGTAGTCCCCTTCTCCTCCTGCCCTCAATCTTTCCCAGCATCGTTTCAGTTCAGTTCAGTTGCTCAGTCGTATCTGACTGTTTCAACCCCATGAACCACAGCATGCCAGGCCTTCCTGTCCATCACCAACTCCTGGAGTCCACCCAAACCCATGTCCATCGAGTCGATGATGCCATCCAACCATCTCATCCTCTGTCGTCCCCTTCTCCTTCTGCTCCCAATCCCTCCCAGCATCTGGGTGTTTTCCAATGAGTCAACTGTTCTCATGAGGTGGCCAAAGTATTGGAGTTTCAGCTTCAGCATCAGTCCTTCCAATGAATATTCAGGACTGATTTCCTTTAGGATTGACTGGTTGGATCTCCTTGCAATATAAGGGACTCTCAGGAGTCTTCTCCAACACTACAGTTCAAAAGCATCAATGCATCTGCACTTAGCTTTCTTTATAGTCCAACTCTCATATCCATACATAACCACTAGAAAAACCATAGCCTTGACTAGAAGGACCTTTGTTGGCAGTGTAATGTCTGTGCTTTTTAATATGCTGTCTAGGTTGCTCATAACTTTCCTTCCAAGGAGTAAGCATCTTTTCATTTCATGGCTGCAGTCACCATCTGCAGTGACTTTGGAGCCTGAAAAAAAAGAAAAAAGAAAAAAAAAGTCTACCAGTGTTTCCACTATTTCCCCATGTATTTGCCATGAAGTTATGGGACCAGATGCCATGATCTTCGTTTTCTGAATGTTGAGCTTTAAGCCAACTTTTCACTCTCCTCTTTCACTTTCATCAAGAGGCTCTAGTTCTTCACTTTCTGCCATAAGGTTGGTGTCACCTGCATATCTGAGGTTATTCATATTTTTTCCAGCAATCTTGATTCCAACTTGTGCTTCATCCAGCCCAGCATTTCTAATGATGTACTCAGAATATAAGTTAAATAAGCAGGGTGACAATATACAGCCTTGATGTACTCCTTTCCCCATTTGGAACCAGTCTGTTGTTCCATGTCCAGTTCTAGCTATTGCTTCCTGACCGGCATACAGAATTCTCAAGAGGCAGGTCAGGTGGTCTGGTTTCCCATCTCTTAAGAATTTTCCACAGTTTGTGGTCATCCACACACTCAAAGGATTTATCATAGTCAATAAAGCAGAAGTAGATGTTTTTAGGGAACTCTCTTGCTTTTTCAATGATGCAACGGATGTTGACAATTTGATCTCTGGTTCCTCTGCCTTTTCTACAGCCAGCTTGAACAATGGAAGTTCACGTTTCATGTACTATTGAAGCCTGGCTTGGAGAATTCTCATTTTAAGGATGAATTACTTAGTGTCCACTAAGACTGAAGGGTGGCAGGATTTGAGAGCAGCAGGAATGGAGTGAGTCAGGGAGAGGGCTGTAGGGGCTGCGGTCCGGAGGCAGGTGGAAGCCAGGTTATCGAGGGTCCCTGAAGGCCATGGGAGAAACCTCACTTTCTAAATTTCATTTTTCTTTTATGTTGGAATGCACTTGATTTCCAATGTTGTGTTAGTTTCAGATGTACAGCAAGTTGATTCAGTTTTATGTATACGTATATCCCATCTTTTAGATCCGTTTTCTCATGTAGGTGACTACAGAATATTGAGTAGAGTTCCCTGTGCTATGCTGGTCCTTGTGGTTAGCCAAGAGCAAAGGTGGGGAGGAGGGATAAATTAGGAGTTTGGGATTAACATAGACACACTACTAGATATAAAATAGATAAGCCACAAGGGAATGGCCTCATTTTTTCTCTGAGATAGGAAACTTGGAAAGATCTGAGCGCTGGATAGACTATATGAAGATCTCTGAAGTTAGTTACACCTCTAATAAAGAAGGGCAAAATGTTCCACAGCATGCAATTTTCCACCAGTTGCCCACATTCACATCCATTTCTTTCTGAACATGAGGTGGTGAAGCTCTGCAGATTTATCGGGAGGGGCTGGGCATGGACAGCGAGTCTGCATCTTTTTTCTGAGTAACTTAATATCAGGAAGGCCGGAGGGTGGCCACTTCTGTGTCTGTAACCAGATTCAGTGAGGAGGGAAAAGAAGGTGAGTAGATGTCTGTGGTGATAGTTTTCAAAGTCCATCAGTTCAGTTTAGTTGTTGCTCCGTCATGTCTTGACTCTTTGTGACCCCACGGACTGCATGCAGCACATCAGGTTTCCCTGTCCATCACCAACTCCCAGAGCTTGCTCAAACTCATGTCCATCGAGTCGGTGATGCCATCCAGCCCTCTTATCCTCTGTTGTCCCCTTTTTCTCCTGCCTTCAGTCTTTCCCAGCATCAGGATCTTTTCCATGAGTCTGTTCTTTGCATCAGGTGGCCAAAGTATTAGACCTTCAGCATCAGTCCTTCCATTGAATATTCAGGACTGATTTCCTTTAGGGCTGACTGGTTGGATCTCCTTGCAGTCCAAGGGACTCTCAAGAGCCTTCTCCAATACCACTGTTCAAAAGCATCGCTTCTTTGGTGCTCAGCTTTCTTGATGACACAACTCTCATAACCATACATGACTACTGGAAAAACCATAGCTTTGACTAGATGGACCTTTGTCAATAAAGTAATGTCTCTGCTTTTTAATGTGGGTTGCCATTTCCTTCTCCAGGAGATCTTCCCGACCCAGGGATTGAACCTGGGTCTTCTGCATTGTAGGCAGACGCTTTACTGTCTGAGCCACCAGGGAAGTCCCAATAATGCTGTCTAGGTTTGTAATAGTTTTCTTGGAAGAAGCAAGCATCTTAATTTCATGGCTGCAGTCACCATCTGCATTGACTTGGAACCCAAGAAAATAAAGTCTGTCACTGTTTTCACTGTTTCCCCATCTATTTGCCATGAAGTGATGGGACCACATGCCATGATCTTAGATTTTTCAATTTTGAGTTGCAAGCCAGCTTTTTTACTCTCTTCTTTCACTTTCCTCAAGAGGCTCTTTAGTTCTTCTTTGCTTTCTGCCCTAAGGGTGTTGTCATCTGCATATCTAAGGTTACTGATATTTCTCCCGAAAATCTTGATTTCTGCTTGTGCTTCCTCCAGCCCAGCTTTGGCATGATGTCCTCTGATCTAAGTTAAGCGGGGTGACAACATACAGCCTTGATGTACTCTTTTCCCAATTTGGGAACCAGTCTGTTATTCCATGTCTGGTTCTAACTGTTGCTCCTTGACCTGCATACAGATTTTTCTGGAGGTAGGTAAGGTGGTCTGGTATTCCCATCTCTTGAAGAATTTTCCACACTTTGTTGTGATCTACAGAGTCAGAGGGTTTGGCACAGTCAATAAAGCAGAAGTAGATGTTTTCCTGGAACTCTCTTGCTTTTTCTATGATCCAGCGGATGTTGGCAATTTGATCTCTGGCTCCTCTGTCTTTTCTAAATCCAGCTTGAACATCTGGAAGGTCTCGGTTCACGTACTGTTGAAGCCTGGCTTGGAGAATTTTGAGCATCACTTTGCTAGTGTGTGAGATGAGATCAAAGTACATATGTTGGCATTGTGTATTATTAACATAACATAATAGTAAAGTGATTTTATAAACTCAGTGACAGAGCATCTTATTAGGCAGTTGTAAGACAACTTCGACCAGAACTGACTGATATCCTAAGAAAGCAGTCTATTTCGGAGGCTTCACTGGAGGTCACGTCACGTTATTGTCCTAACTTAGAAGTTGAGGCACAGGATTTAAGGATCAGCTTACTTCAACTCACAAGTCAGGTAGGTGTGAAATTTGATGTGTCAACGGTCAATACGTAGGATAAAGTGTTTTAAGACACTCATTTTCATGGACAGCTTTCTTTTGTATTTTCATTACAAGTAATTTACTAGTTTTATTATCTTTAAATGCACTTGTTTCTTAAACTCTGACTTTCATTCTGCCATTTGCACTATATCTTCTCTTATGTTAGATATCCTTAGAAAAGTTGGGACTTGTGCCTCATTCTTCACAGAAGTTGATAGACTTTTTTTAGTGAAAGCTGTATTATTGTGATGAGGCAAGGCAGATAAAATCAGAGGATAATGTTTAATGGAATGTTCCAGAAAATTGTCATTTCACATCTTCACTTCCGTGAAAGGCTGTAGAATTCTGTATATATTTATTGTGTGCATTTAAGAATAACTTGTGCAGAAAGGGTTTTAAATCAGTTGAAGTCAGGCATTGCCTTCTTTTCTTTTCATTTTAGATATACTGTAAAGGCATGGAGGTACTCAGATGGTATATAGTACGTTCATCCAAACTGGAGAATTAAGAAGATTATCTAGATCCTGCCATTGAATTTTTTTAAAAAGCTATTGAGGTATAATTCATGTATCATGGAATTCACACTCTGAACATGTGTAGTTCAGTATCTCTTAGTCTAGAGAGGTGTCACCTGTGACCACAGTCAATTTTAGAGCATTTCCATCAGCCCCCCAAAGAAACCCTGCGTCCCTTAGCCACCACCTATGCCCCCCTCCCATCTCCCTCAGCCCCAGGCAACCCTCAGTCTAATATCCGTCTCTGGAGACATGCCTGTTTTGGGTATTTTATATAAAGGGAATCATACAGTATGTGCTCCTTTGGGATTAGCTTTTCTCACTTGACGTCATGTTTTCGAGGTTCATCCATGTGATAGCACGTATCAGTTCTTCTGTTTCTGTTGATGGTCAAACAATAACCAGTATGTGACTAAGCCATGTATCCATCATCAGTTGATGGAGCTTTGAGTTGTTTCCGCTTTGAGGCTATTAATAATGCTGCTGTGAACATTGATTTACATGTTTCTGTGTGGACATGTTTTTATTTCCCTGTAGTGGGATTTTATCCTCAGAGTTCACTGGCTGATTTCTCCTTTTCTTGGCCTTTGCTCAGACTGTCCTTTCTGTCTTTACAGTTTCTTTTCTCTTGGGTAGTCCTCTGTTTATTCAGACCTGGTGCCCAGTCTCTCCTCCTCCAGAGCTTTCCCGACTGTCCAGCTCTCATGGAGCCTTTTCTCCTCAGCTCTTGTCATCGAGCCTGTGGAGAGCAGTTTAGCCCTTAAATTTACACTGTCGTCATTTTCTCCATGAGGGAGAATCTTGTTTAAGTACACACTAACAGGGAATATTTATTGATACACACAGCCCTTGTCTTGCACAAATGGAAAGTAACAAAAGATTACCAGAATGTGACATTTTTCTTTTCAGAAAAATGTATGGATCATCTCAGTAAACTCTTGGGAAATGGAATTTCTTTAGCTGCTTTGGAATGCAGTTCAAATGAGCAAAAAGTCTTTGTAGTTCAGAAAAAGTCTTATGGGATTAGCATCCATATTTATAGATTTAGTCATTAGAGTCTTGTTTTCAGTCTTCTTTTGGAGGGATTTATTGACTCAGTCCCAGATAACCCAATACAGTATCCCTCGCGCTTCTTTGAAAACCGTGGGGCATTAAGATGGGGGGTGGGGAGGAACAAGAGATGTTCGACTAAGAGGGGCCTTGTAGTCATTTTATAGAGGAAAGGTAGAAAAATATTAATTGTAGAACAATAAAAGTGTAAAATCCAATACAAATGTTGTGTGAGAAAGATGATGACAGTGAAGAGTGTATTTTCTGACTCCTGGTGGTTTGAACTTCTTTCTTGATTCTCTGAATAATTCCTGGTCCTACCTTCTACAATACAGATACCATCCTATTTATTTGATCCTGGGTTTGAGTTAGGCTGTGCTCAGTCCACTTGCCTCATTACCAAATGGTATTGTTTTCTACAATAGATGACCTTCCAGCAGAGCTGGGAACTGCATCTTCAAAATGGCTGCACCTGGATGCAGAAGAATCAAGTCCTTTGAGAGGAGTTATTATCTATGAAGGGAATGCAAAAGAAATGTGAAAAACTAGAGGAGAAGAAAAAGAAGTTGGAGCAAGAAGTAGTGACCCTCAAAAGTCATGTAGAACTGAACATGATAGAACACAGTCAAGTAGAGCAGTATATACTGGAGACTGGAGAGAGAGCGAGACGGGATCTCGTAGAGAAATGAAAGGAAGTCAGCCTGTTTTTGCAGGTTCATTTGTGGATCTGTCACGTGCTTGAATTCACCTCACTGTACGTTACATTTAGATGTAGACAGTTTATGTGTTCCCTCTACTTCCCTTAGAGCAGTTTGTTTTGTAGATTTCTGGAAGGAAAGGGACACTTGTTTCTCCCTTTAAATATTTCAGTTTCCATCACAGTTATCAGTAAACTGACCTTTCAGAATGATTCTCCATAAAGAATCCTTTTACTTATAAGACCAATTGGTATACAGCAAGACTATTAGGAGGAAAAGACAATATTGTGGTTTTACAACCGGCACCATCCTCTTGAATTATTCTTAAGTTGTTTTGTTCATTGTTTACAATTTTAAGTTGATCTTTGTAGTCTTTGAATTATAAGATTATATAAGTACTCCTATGCCATTGATTCCACTTTAATTTTGTAATTCAGATTTAATTCACTTCACATTGATGATGATTGTTTTAAACGTCCACTCTTTATTTGTCACATTTAAAATTGCCCTCTGAATCACTGACTCAAAACTAGAGGGAACAAGTATAATTATCCAAGTTCTAATTATTTTAAAAATATTATCTTTTTACATTTGCCTTACATACAGGCAGCATCTCAAGAGAACTTAGAGTATTTACGAGAGAAGAATAATGTTTCCATAAGAAGTCAGATGGAACTCAGAATTGAAGACTTGTAATCTGAACTCTTGAAGATGAAAACTTTGCCAGAAGATTATAATAAAGCAGAGTGGGGAAAATATAAGCAACTCTACCTGGAAGAGGACTTGCTTCCCTGGTGGCTCAGAGGTTAAAGCGTCTGCCTGCAATGCAGGAGACCTGGGTTCGATCCCTGAGTTGGGAAGATCCCCTGGAGAAGGAAATGGCAATCCACTCCAGTATTCTTGCCTGGAGAATCCCATGGACGGAGGAGCCTGGTAGGCTACAGTCCACTGGGTCACAAAGAGTCAGACACGACTCTTTGTGTCTTAACTTTCTACCTAGACGAACTAGGAGTCAGAAAGTTATTGGCAAATAAAGTAAACAAGTAGTCGAGACACAGAATCACAGAAGCTAAATTTAGTCCATTAATTTCTCTCTGAAGCCTAATTTTTATAGAGTCAGGTTCCTGAGATTAGTAGGAAGTGAAAGCTAACTAGATTAGTCACTGCCTGAGGGCGCTGTATGACAATCTATGTTAATACTGTACCAAGTTTTTCTACACTACTTAAAAGCATGCTTGTGAAATAGGGGGAGTTCACACAGGGGTGAAAGGCAGGGTAATTCACAGAGTGGCTGAAGCTAGCATGGTGACCTGACTGAGGGGGTGTGTGGAGGCTGGAAAAGTTTCCCGGCCGTCTGAAAGCAGAGCGCTCCTAGGACTCCTTTCATAAGCCCAAAGAGCAGACAGCAAAGGAGCAGGTACCCGAGGACACATTCTGCTAGTCGATGCCTAAAATAAGTGTACACAAGGGAAGCACAGGTGCCCACAGAGAGGGTTCAGGGCTGTGGAGACTTGCTGCTGGGATGTGGGGTGGGGCTTCCGGGGAAGGAGCTCGGTGGGGCCAGTCTCCCTGCTTGGGGAACACGATGCCTCTCACTGTTAAGACATACACTGAATGCTGTTTTGACATTTTGCCTTTTGAAATGAAAAATTCTCTTCACATTTTTTTTTTTAATCAAAAACAGTTCTGACATAGGCCTTCATAGAAGTAAGTGACTTTGAATGAACTTTGGAAAAGCAGGGGATGCTTGTGATTGTTTCTGGGGCTGTTTTAGCTCTCTTCAGTCTCACCCATTGACTTTCTCATCCTCCCTTCGAGATTGTGGCTCTAGGTGATTCCTCAGAGCCAAATGCTTAATTTCTCTGAGGTCATGAGAGAAACGTATGTACAAGGGTGGTGAGAGGAAGCACTTGAACGTGGCTTTGTGGGATGGTGTGTTTCTTCATCCCTGACCTGTTTCCTGGAGGCAGGTTTGTCCCAGAGGCAGCAGGTGTCACTGTGAGGCCACCTCCCTTTCTCTCTGATGCCCTTTCTCTCCCTCCCAACTGTGACTTGTTACTGGAGGAGTCCCAGACACATGTGTACTTCTTTCGAACAAGGTTACAACTATCATTGATTATAGTAGGTCTGCTGCTCTGTGTTTTCAGTGTTCAAACAGTTTAATGGGAATTCCATTTACTATATGGCAACTTAAAACATTCCAATCATTTGGGGAAACATGAATGAAATTGGTGTCCATCTTCCCCGGGACTAATGAGAGGCTGGCAGATGAGCACCAAACTTGAGGTGGAGAAACAGCAGAACAAATCTTTACTCAGCACTCTTAGCAGGAGGCCAGTCCTGGAGTCCCCTTGTGTTAGAAATTTCTATAATACTTTAGTGCTCAAATGAAATCTTACTCCAAGAGCAAGTGTAGTGGTTTCTACCTCAATTCCATGCCCTTTACATAACAGCTTTGAGACTTATTTGACTAAGGGCAGTTCTATTATCTTTTTGCTTTGAGTTTCAGATTTCTGATAAGTGATTCTTGTTTTTAATTTGGTGAACTTCTGAGCTGTTTATTTGACTTAGGCACACTAAGTAAAAGCCATCAGTGACTGTGGTAATCAAGGACACAGAAATGTTGTGATCTTTTTTGGTCCTAGATTTCTCATTTTTAAGAGATATTGATTAAACTCTTAAATTTTCTTGAAAAGCTGCATTTAAACTCATTTAGAAATAGAATCTTATTGCCTAGTAACTGAAAGTATACATTCAGATGTCTGGCTTACTTTCTAATTGATTTCACTTTGGCTGTGCTTCATTATCATTTCCAAGCTCTACTGCACCCGCTGCAGTTTTTCTACCCCTAAGCATAAGTGAACGACTGGCACCTAAACACTAATGACATACGGGGTTTTTTTCATTTGAAGGAATCATAAGAGAAACCCTTTTAATGAATTAAACCAACTTGTGATCCTAAGTCAGAAGATTAATTTCTGCTCTAGGTTAAGATTTTTTTTGTTATTTTCTTATACAAGAGTAGATCTTTAATTACTATTTTACTTATAACCTTTTAATTTAAATTTCTAAAAAATATCTTGCTGAGCAGTTATACAAAGCTTGGAGATGATGGAATTCCAGTTGAGCTCTTTCAAATCCTAAAAGATGATTCTGTGAAAGTGCTGCACTCAGTATGTCAGCTAATTTGGAAAACTCAGCAGTGGCCACAGGACTGGAAAGGGTCAGTTTTCATTCCAATCCCAAAGAGAGGCAATGCCAAAGAATGCTCAAACTACTACACAATTGCACTTATCTCACATGCTAGTAAGGGAGAAGGAAATGGCAACCTACTCCGATATTCTTGCCTGGAAAATCCTGTGGACAGTGGAGCCTGAAGGGCTGCTATCCATAGGGTCGCACAGAGTCAGACACAACTGAAGCGACTTAGCATGCATGAATGCTCTGGAGAAGGAAATGGCAACCCACTCCCATATTCTTGCCTGGAGAACCCCAGGGACAGAGCAGCCTGGTGGGCTACCATCTGTGGGGTCGCACAGAGTCAGACACGACTGAAGCGACACAGCAGCAGCAGCAGCAGCAGCACACACTAGTAAAGTAATGCTCAATATTCTCCAAGCCAAGCTTCAGCAATACATGAACCGTGAACTTCCAGATGTTCAAGCTGGTTTTAGAAAAGGCAGAGGAACCAGAGATCAAATTGCCAACATCCGCTGGATCATGGAAAAAGCAAGAGAGTTCCAGAAAAACATCTATTTCTGCTTTATTGAGTATGACAAAGCCTTTGTGTGGATCACAATAAATTGTGGAAAATTCTGAAAGAGATGGGAATAGCAGATCACCTGACCTGCCTCTTGAGAAACCTGTATGCAGGACAAGAAGGAACAGTTAGAACTGGACTTGGAACAACAGACTGGTTCCAAATAGGAAAAGGAGTATGTCACGGCTGTATATTGTCACCATGATTATTTAACTTATATGCAGAGTACATCACGAGAAGCACTGGCCTGGAAGAAGCACAAGCTGGAATCAAGATTGCCGGGAGAAATATCAATAACCTAAGATATGTAGATGACACCAGCCTTATGGCAGAAAGTGAAGAAGAACTAAAGAGCCTCTTGATGAAAGAGGAGAGTGAAAAAGTTGGCTCAAAACTCAACATTTCAGAAAACTAAGATCATGGCATCCAGTCCCATTACTTCATGGCAAATAGATGGGGAAACAGTGGATAGACACTATTTTTTTCGGGCTCCAAAATCACTGCAGATGGTGATTGCAGCGATGAAATGAAAAGACGCTTACTCCTTGGAGGAAAGTTATGACCAACCTAGACAGCAGGTTAAAAAGCAGAGAAATTACTTTGTCAACAAAGGTCCGTCTAGTCAAGGCTATGATTTTTCCAGTAGTCATGTATGGATGTGAGAGTTGGACCAGAAAGAAAGCTGAGTGCAGCCAAAGCAATCTTGAGAAAGAAGAATGGAACTGGAGGAATCATCCTGCCTGACTTCAGACTATGCTACAGAGCTACAGTCATCACAACAGTACGTATTTCTTTTTGTTCCTGGCTATATCCTGCCTCTGCTTCTGCCATCCCTGTAGAACTATGCACCTGCACCCTGACACTATTCTCAGAAAACATGGAGTGTATCAACTTGTCAAGTGTCTGGTGGTTGTTAGGCTAGGAAACCCAGACTCAAGCAGTTACCTCTGTCACTGTCACTTGGGGGGTGACCTTAAAATTTCTCAGTCGTTGATTTTGTCACTGGTTTATCTTTGCCCTCAGGAAGAATTCCAGCCACCCACCTCAGTATGGGTCCTGCCAAAGTAGTCGGCCTTCTCTCTCTACCACCCTCCTCTGCCCTCAGCTCTGCATCTAACCAGACAGACTGTAGGATCCCACAGGTGGGGTTCCCACCTCCGGTCTTTGTACGTGCTTTCCCCCCCCCCCTCCTGTCTTTTTCCTGTCCTTCAGGTATCTGCTTCCACAGCACCTCCACCAAAAAGCTGACAGGATTGACACAAAGCTGGCTGTCCCTTCTGAGTGTTCCTTGTGCCATCCTTTGTATCTTAGTATTTATGACTCTGTATGGAAATTGCCTGTTTGTCTGTTGTTCCAGTTTATGGGATATCATTTTTCAGGGTGGACTGGGTCACCTTCATCTTGTAATTCCAGTGTTTGTCACAGCACCTTTGCACATAGTTATTGAGAAATGAGTGAAGAATGAGAAAACCAGAAGCTCTGATACTCAGCCACATGTGGGACCAAGGGCAGAGTATGTAATTGTAATCTTGTATTTTGTTTCCTGTCACCTATAGATATGTTTCATTTTTCGGAACATTTAGAAATAGCTCAAGTTTGTTTTGTTTCTTTTTTTATTTTTAACTAATACTGAACTCAAGTATTTGAGATAAAGAATGTAATCCTTTTTCTTTCCAGCTGCTGCTGAATTTGAATCTGAGTCCTATGAGGTGTCTCCTCTAGGATCTACAGATGGGTTGAATCTGTACAGGTTTTGAAGAAAAAAATATATGATCTGAAAGATAAATAGTAAAAATTTCCCTTCTGGACTGTTTCTGGACTGTTTAGTTGTTTCCCATTAAACATGATGAGAAAGTCTTTATTAAGGGGAAATCTTTTTGTGTGTATGATGAAAATGGATATGTTATTTTAAAAATACTAATTTTACGTATATTTATACTACCTTTAAGCAGTAGTACTTTTGATCCTAAGTGTTTTGTCTGCACCTAACTTACTTTAAAACCCAGCACTATTACGTTTTCCATATTCAAAGTGAAAGCATTAGTCACTCAGTCACGTCCGACTCTGCGACCAATGGACTGCAGCCCACCAGACTCCTCTGTCCTCCACTGTCTTGTGGAGTTAGCTCAAATTCATGTCCATTGAGTCAGTGATGCTCTCCAACCATCTCGTCCTCTGTTGTCCCCTTTGTCGTCCTGCCTTCAATCTTTCCCAGCATCAGGCTCTCCTTTGATGAATCGGCTCTTCACATCAGGTGGCCGAAGTATTGGAGCTTCACACTCAGCATCAGTCCTTCCAATGAATATTCAGGATTGATTTCCTTTAGGATTGACTGGTTTAATCTCTTTGCAGTCCAAGGACTCTCGCCAGTCTCCTCCAACACCACGGTTTAAAAGCGTCAATTCTTTGGCCATCAGCCTTCTTTATGGTCCAACTCTCATATCTGTACATCACTACAGGAAAATAGTGTCTATGTTTTAACCCCAATCTCCTAATTTATCCCTCCCTTTATGTTTCCCCTTTCATAACCTTAATTTGATTTTGAGATCTGTGAGTTGGTTTCTGTTTTGTAAATAAGCTTATTTTGATTAGATTCCACATGTAAGTGATGTGATATTTGTTCCTCTCTGAGTGACTTCACTTAGTATTGTAATTTTGAGATCCTTCTGTGTTGCTGCAAATGGCATTATTTCATTCTTGTGTGTGGGGAGTGTGTGTGTGTGTGTGTGTGTGTGTGTGTGTGTGTGTCTACACTGCATCTTCTTTATCCATTCTTCTGGTGATGGACACTTAGGTTGCTTCCATGTCCTGGCTACTGTCAGTAGTTCTGCAGTGAACATTGGGGTGCATGTACCTATTTGAATTATGGTTTTCCCCAGATACATGCCCAGGACTGGGATTGCTGAATCATATGGCAAGTTTATAGTTAGTTTTAAAGAAACCTCACAGAGCTCTCCACAGTGGGTGCACCTAGTTGCATTCCATATGCAGTGTAGGAGAGTTCCCTTTTCTCCACACTCTCTCCAGCATTTATTGTTTGTCGATTTTTTGATGGTGGCTATTCTGATTGGCGTGAAACGATACCTCATTGTAGTATTTCTGCATTTCTCTAATAATTAGTGATGCAGAGCATCCTTCCTGAGCATCCTTTCATGTGCGTTTTGGTTGTCTGTGGGTGTTCCTTACAGAAATGTATATTTAGAGCCTACACGCATTTTGTGATCAGGTTGTTTGTTTTTTGATATTGAGCTCTTTGAGCTGTTTGAATATGTTGGAGATTACTCCCTTGTCAGTTGAATCATTTGCAAATAGTGTTGCCCATTATGTGGGCTGTTGTCTGTCTTGTTTATGATTTCCTGCGCTGTGCCAAAGCTTTTGAGTTTAATTAGATCCCATTTGCTTATTTCCGTTTTTAATAGTCATTATTCTAAGAGATGGATGAAAAAAGATACTGCCTTAATTTACGTCAGAGTGTTGTGCCTATATTCTCCTCTAAGAGTTTTATAGGGCCTGTCCTTATATTTAGGTCTTTAGTCCATTTCGAGTTTATTTTTGTGTATGTTAGGGAGTGTTCTAATTTCCTTCTTATACCTGTAGCTGTTGAGTTTTCTCAGCACCACTTATTGAAGAGGGTGCTTTGCTCCTTTGTACAGTCTTGCCTCCTTTATCCTAGATTAATTGACCATAGGTGCGTAGGTTTCTCTCTGAACTTTCTCTCTTGTTCCATTAATCATTCAGTATATTTCTGTTTTTGTGCTAGGTCCAGTGTTTTGATTACTGAAACTTGCAGAGTAGGCTGAGGTTGGGGTACCTGATTCTGTCAGCTCTTGCTTTTCTTTCTCAAGATTGCTTTGGCTATTTGGGGTCTTCTGTTTCCATACACACTGTAAAAGTTTTGTTCTAGTTCTGTGAAAAATGCCATTGGCAATTTGATAGAAAATGCACTGAATCTGTGGAGAAGGCAGTGGCACCCTACTGAGGTACTCTTGCCTGGAAAATCCCATGGACAGAGAAGCCTGGAAGGCTGCAGTCCATGGGGTCGCTGAGGGTTGGACATGACTGAGCGACTTCAGTTTCACTTTTCACTTTCATGCATTGGAGAAGGAAATGGCTACCCACTCCAGTGTTCTTGCCTGGAGAATCCCAGGGAAGGGAGAGCCTGGTGGGCTGCCATCTATGGGGTCGCACAGAGTCAGACATGACTGAAGTGACTTAGCAGCAGCAGCAGCATTTAATCTGTAGATTGCTTTGGGTAGTATAGTTATTTTGACAGTTATATAGTTTTAATGCTGCTTTGACTTCTGTGTTTATTTCAGTTTTCTGTTTTTCCTTCTTAGTTTAGGTAAGGGTTTATTGATATTGTTTGTTTCTTTCAGAAAATGAACTTACAGTTCTTGCACATGCACACTTGTCAGGCTGGCCCACCAAGCCCCTGTGCGCATGGGTAGTGTGTTTTGAGGTGTTGCTTAGCAACGGTCATTCTGGGATGAAAGATTCTAAACCGTTGAGCTTCCCAGCTGGGAGGTGGTGGCAGCTGCTGTAAACTGCTGTAAACTGTAAACTGCTGTAAACTGTAAACTGCTGTAAACGGCAGAGCTGTAAACTGTAAACTGCCGTAAACTGTAAACTGCTGTAAACGGCAGAGCTGTAAACTGCTCTGGTTTACCTGTAGTGCTTGTGTTGGGTTTACGAGACTCTGAAGAGCTGAGCGGGAGGTGAGGTGTGGTTGGAGCTTGTAGGCTCTGTGACGAAGAAGATTTTTGGCTTCAGGAGTAAGAAGGGCATTTCGCCCTTTGGCTCCTCCATCAACCTGGTGAGAGAGAGCAGTCATAGAATCAACTTCCAGCCCAGGAACTGCATCCGAAACGAGGATCTTGGAAAGATCCACAAAGCTGCCAGTATAGGCAACGTAGCCAAAGTGCTGCAGGTTCTGTTGCTCGGAAAGAGTGGCCTGAACGACAGGGACAAGATGAACAGGTAAGCGGGGTGGAAGGGCCTGGTAGGGGTCCCTCCTGTGAGTTTCCCCTCCAAGGCTCTTGGACGCCTTCCTGGGATCCAGCACCCCAAAGACTTTATAGGCAGCAAAAAGCCTTAGCTGGTTTCAGACTCATTTGTAATTCCCCTCATAGGGCACTTTGCTGATCGTTTTGGAGTCATTTAACTGAATGTCAGTAGTCACAGAAATGAAATGAAATATGAATAGCATCTGTTTTTTCTGTCTTCCTCCTCCTTTTTCTTTGCATGGGTTAGCATGATGTACTCATGAGTAAGAGCTCTCAAGTTCTGTAGCCTTCAAGAAATCTTCTGGAACCTCCTGGCTCTCACGTTTTTTCTCATGTGATTTATGAAAACACTTCTTCATGGATCGCCTATTGTGGATCATGGCAGTGGACAGATTTCTGATGTTGTCAGCGTCTTATTTTTCATGTACACATTTTTATTCTGTAAGGTTATATATTACAGAAAACTGCCTAGTGAGCAAAATAATTCCCATGACACGTCAACTTCTGGATTAAAAATTCTTCAGATCCAATTCAATATCCGTTTTATATCAGTGTACACTTAGGTATATATGTTCTTTCTGAAGGACCTTAGAAGACAGCTTTGAAGTAGGAAGCTGGCTGTGTCCTTCAATAGGAAGACATTTTCTTAGGATGTATGGTCTTTCTATACTTAACCAAATCAATGTATTGTGATTTTAAATTTTGGGTTATCTATGCTGCCTTTAATTGTGATGAAATTAAAATTTTACATGGTAGACTAAGGCTTGCCCTTCTTGATATCAAAATATGCTGTAAGTGCCCACAATGTATTCATTTACTAACAACTGAAAGGGGGATAGATAAATGAATGGAACAGAATAGAAAATGCCCAAACACCCAAATGTATGTAAAGCTTTAGAACTTGATACTGGTGACATTTTCTGTTAGAAAAGATAAATTGTGTGTAGATGATGGAGAAATAACCTGATAAAAGAGAAAAGTAACTAGATTTTTATCTCACCAAAAAGTTTCAGATGGAGTGTGGGTCAAACATTTTAAATATGCACAGTGAGAAAAGTACCAGAAGAAAACTCAAATTCCTATTTACACATTTTTTTCTGCTGACAGAGACCTTTTTTTTCTATTTCTATTGTTTCTTAATCTTAATTTTTTTTAATTGGAGAATAATTGCTTTACAATGTTGTGTTGTTTTCTGCTGTATACAATCATAAATCAGTTCTAAGTATACATATATCCCCTTCCTGGTGAGCCTCCCTCCCACCCCAAAGACCTCGCTAAGAATTATTTCAAAATTCTTTTTTTGAAATAATGGAGTTTCCTGGATTTCAGCACACACACAAAAAAAAAACCCAAAAAACAAAAGAAGGAAATCTGGAGGTTGAATTAACATTTTAACAACACACAAAAAATTAAAACTCTGTCGATCAAGCTGCCTATAGACAAGTCAGATTAGCAGACAGGGCTGGTATTTTTGACACTAATAGGGATGTAGCAGAGATTAAAAATAATTTGTCACTTTCATTTTTTTTTAGAATTTTTTTTGAGGATTGATATCTTCTGACAACTTTCAGCCCTTTCATAAGTCAAGGGAATCTTGGGAGTTGCTTGGCAGTCCAGTGGTTAAGACTCACTGTTGTGGGCCCAGGGTTCGATTCTTGGTGGGGTAACTAAAATCCTGCAAGCTACCAGGATATATGTACACCATAAGGAATATAGGCAACATTTTATAATAACTTTAAATAGAGTATAATCTATAACAATTGAGAATCACTATGTTGTGTACTTGTAATATATAATAATATATAATATGCATCATCAGTGCTTTCAAAACAGCAACCTTAAGCAAAAAGACCTTATGATAATTAGACCAACAGGAAAAATAAGCAAGGAACAAACAAAAATGCTACTAATTATAGTTGTACAGACATTATGAATTATAAATTTCATTCCAATGTCAGAGGTGTTAAAATGTGAGAAAATGAGGATATTAGAATCATCGAAGTACAATGCTGTCTGTAATCCTCAAAATATATCTGCAAAGGAGGTGTCATATCCTTTGACTTCATTGAGATGTTGTCCTTGTAAACTAGTAGTACTAGTAATAAATATGATAATATGACCTAACAGTTACTGAGCTGTTGTCTGTGCCAGGAACGGTTCTGCACCCTTTGCATGGCCCTCATGTAAGCATCACAGTGCTGTCCTGTGAAATAACTACTACTCCCTCTCCATTCTGTTGATGAGGAAATTGAAGCACAGAGAGGCTGAGCAACGGCTAATGAGGGACAGAGTGAAAGTCAAATACAAACCCAAGTTGAGCTGAATCTCAAGGTCATGCTCGTTCTATTCAAGTAGATGGTTCTTTCATTACTGTGGTAAGAAGAGCTAAAGCAAATATAGACTGTTCTTACTCCAGAAGAAAACGAAATATTTGTTTTAAAGTGATAGGAATAGCATGCTATTGAATGTTTTCAATCACAAGGAACGATTGTTTGCTTTGAAACAGTAACACTAGAGTTTCCTAAAAACTGCTCTTGCTTTTGTAGGACTGAGCTCCACGTGGCCTGTGCCAATGGCCGTTCAGCGGTGGTCACTCTCCTCCTGGAGAGAAAATGCCTGCTTAGCCTCTGTGACAATGAAAAGAGGACAGCGCTGATGAAGGTATGGGGCAGCGAACCGTGTCCACATGAGATGGGTGTGATTTCCTGAGACTAAAAGTGAATTTATCTCATTGAAATATAGCAAACTGGTGAAGCTTGTGGACTGTTTACTTTGAATTCCTAGAATTCACACTCTTGTTTCTTGCCACAACACTAACAGGCCATAGAATGCCAAGAGGAGGAGTGTGCGACTCTTCTGCTGGAGCATGGTGCTGACCCAAATGTCATGGATGTCTGTGGCAACACCGCTGTCCACTACGCTGTCTTTTGCCAGAATGTATCACTCGCAGCAAAGCTGCTTTCCTATGACGCCGATATAGAAGCCAGGCACAAGGTATCGGTCACCTAACGTTATTTACCAAATATTTGTGAATCATTTTTTTAATATACATGTGTTTTATTTACAACAGTATGTAAATAGGTAAACTGAATAGTG
This sequence comes from Bos indicus x Bos taurus, assembly GCF_003369695.1. Classification (NCBI taxonomy): domain Eukaryota; kingdom Metazoa; phylum Chordata; class Mammalia; order Artiodactyla; family Bovidae; genus Bos; species Bos indicus x Bos taurus. The sequence continues at coordinate 65,853,239 of NC_040088.1, read as the reverse complement.
TCCATGAGGCCCTGTTATCATGGAAACAGTTCCAAACCCGAGTCAAGGGGCGGGGATGAAAAAAGTCGGCGCCCCCAGAAAAGGCAGAGCTCTGTCTGCCAGCCACCCTTCTACCCTAGAAGGAAGGCTTTCCCATTAGAAGGTGCGTGGGAGTGGGTGGTAGGCTCTGAGCCCACAGGAAATGAAGGCCTGAGGGGAGTGAAGTGACATGGGCACTGGCTGTTTACAGGGGCTCAGGGAATGTGAGCCCCTAGGGGTGGGCAGAGGAGGAAGGAGACCCAGTGCCCAGCAGGGAGGCCTGGGTGAGTGCAAGTGGGCCTGGGAGGCAGGCCTGGAGCCCTGAGCCCTCCAGGACCCCGGGTTCTGAGATCCAGCCAGGTGGGTCAGGTCATGTTTGACACCCAGCAAGGGCATTCTCTTGTGCTTGTGACCACTTGGTTCACCAGGTACCCCTCGGGGTCTTCCACGCTCAGCCCTGGGGAGCTGCTCTGCGGGGTGGCAGCTGTGCATGGGGAGCTGCCCCTCCTGCTCTTTGTTCAGGAAGCATGTGAAGTCCAGCCTCTGCAGCCCCGCCAGGAACTCCCTCCACTCTCATAGGTGGGCTCAGTTTTCCGTGTTTGGAAGCTCCAGCCTTCCCTGAGTGAAAGTATTTTGAAGAAACCAAATTGTCTACGATTTCACTTTAAATCATGATATTTCTCAAGCATTAGAGAGTAAAGCATTCCTTTATGTGTTTATGGCCGGTATTTGTGATAACACTGCACTTGTTAAAGGTAAAACATTTTCCAAATAATTTCCCCAACTTAAGTTTTTTTTTTTTGTAATCACTCTAAAATAACACAGTAAAGCACAATTTGCCTCAGTAGACTTTGTCTTAAAATTCAAACTTAACGAAAGCATTTTACAACATAATAGAAATCTTGCTGCTGTTGACAAATTCCCATTTTATTAAAAATGGTTTCTATAAACACGGTTTCTCTCTCACTGCCCAAGTCTTAAGAGGGTAAAAGGAAAGAAATGGAGCAGGCAGGTGAAAAGTGCAAATCGAGCTGGAATTTTGGCAGTTGGGAAATGCCAAGAAGAGGATTTATTTATTTTAACATTTATTTATTTGGCTGTGCTGGGCTTAGTTTCAGCATGTAGGATCTAGTTTCCTGACCAGGGGTCAAACCCAGGCCCTCTTTACTGGGAGCACTGAGACCCAGCCACGGGACCACCACGGAAGTCCCAAGATTTTGGTTTGTGCTTTTCATTCCCTTCAGTGTATATATTTCTGTGAGGCGCTTTTCAGTTTTCAGGAATAATAGTTGTTATTTTGAAAAAGAGTGTGAGTGAATTGTAAACTTGCCTAGGTGCCAGTTTTAAGAAGACTCTGAGCAGAACAGACTGGCAGTGAACAGGTGGCGATTAAATGGGAATTAAGAGAGAAGAACAAATAATTAACTGATACATTATCCTATTCTGGCAGAACCATCCACTTAGATAAGAGTCTAGACTCTGCTCTCCCATCTAGAATGTCTTGATGGGAAGGAAGTAAGGGGTTTATAAATAATGAGATCAGGTTGCCTTTTGGGTTTACTAGTCCCTGTTCTACCAGTTTACCCAGGAAATTTTTAAAAATTGCAGTTTTGATGACTCTTGCCTCTTACACTTTTCTTTTTTATTCATACCTTCACATAAGAGAAGGAATTGGCCGTGTGAGTAAGAGATGAGACTGGAGTGGTTACTGCATTAAGTCCCAGCTATATTCTGCTGGTGAACCACAATTATTTGGGAAAACGTATTGAAAAAATTTACAAGCCTAGGCTGTTCCCTGAAGATTTTGACTGAGTGAATCGAGGAATGCTTGGACGTGTGTGTTTAGAACTATTCCCTTGAGATTCTTTTTTTAAAAACATATATTTATTTTAATTGGAGGCTAATTACTTTACAATATTGTATTGGTTTTGCCATACATCAACATGAATCTGCCACAGGTGTACACATGTTCCCCATCCTGAACCCCCCTCCCACCTCCCTCCCTGTACCATCCCTCTGGGTCATCCCAGTGCACCAGCCCCAAGCATCCTGTATTATGCATCGAACCTGGACTGGTGATTCGTTTCATATATTATACATGTTTCAATGCCATTCTCCCAAATCATCCCACCCTCTCCCTCTCCCACAGAGTCCAAAAGACTGTTCTATACATCTGTGTCTCTTTTGCTGTCTCGCATACAGGGTTATCATTACCATCTTTCTAAATTCCATATATATGCATTAGTATACTGTATTGGTGTTTTTCTTTCTAGCTTACCTCACTGTGTATACTAGGCTCCAGTTTCACCCACCCAATTAGAACTGATTCAAATGTATTCTTTTTAATGGCTGAGTAATATTCCATTGTGTATATGTACCACGGCTTTCTTATCTGTTCATCTGTAGACGGACGTTTAGGTTGCTTCCATGTTCTGGCTGTTATAAACAGTGCTGCGATGAACATCGGGGTACACGTGTCTCTTTCAATTCTGGTTTCCTCGATGTGTATGCCCAGCAGTGAACCACAATTATTTGGGAAAACATATTAAAAAAATTGGCAATCCACTCCAGTATTCTTGCCTGGAAAATCCCATGGACAGAGGAGCCTGGCGGATTTAGCCTGGCAGGCTGCAGTCCATGAGGTCTCAAGAGTCGGACACGACTTAGCAACTAAACTAGTACTACTAACTATTAAAAAAATTTACAAGCCTAGGCTGTTCCCTGAAGATTTTGACTGAGTAAATCGAGGAACGCTTGGACGTGTGCGTTTAGAACTATTCCCTTGAGATTCTTATCCAATCCTTTATGAATAACTATGGAGTGAACACATGTAATTTCTAAATGACACCCTTCATAAAAGAAAGTAGTCTCCTGAAGTGTTGGAGTTTGATCAGTGCTAGCTACTTCCATCAGCTCCCTCCTTTCCAACAACATTAGCCAGACTTTTTCTCTGCCCCTGTGTTTGAGATATTAAAAGGAGTATCTTTGGCAATATCTATGGGCTTTCCTTTTCCTTCCAACCACTCTTCATTCAGTGACACTCTGAGAGTCTTTAGTGATTTCCTCATGGCGAAGTCACTTTGTAGAGTCTGACCCTTTAAGGATTTTACACCTTCTCTTACCATCCAGGTCATTAGGTCAATAGATGTTTGTTACTAACAGGGTTTTCCTGACTGCAGTAATAGTAACTCCTGAGCCTTTTTTGGTGTCAGCTGCAGGACAGACTCTTGCAGTGTGTCTGTTAGAATTGCTGATCCCTGGCATAAGCAGATGAGAGCTTTAAAACCTGTGAAGTTAGTAATAGTACAGAGAGGAATTGTTTTAAGCATTTATTTCCAGCAGGCTTGGAAACTCATTATCCATTTGATTAACAATCTAGAAGAATTCTAGAGATAGATTGTAGTTTCAACAGGCAGTGGAAACATTCTTGACTGTGAATTATGAGTCTTTTTAAAAGAATTTATGTTTACTTGAATTATGAGTCTTAATAGCCATATTTATTACATATTGGGACCCACTTTTTTTGTGAAACATATGATACTAAAGAAAGGAAAGGTTTCACATACAAATATTTGCTTTATACCCACCTGTTTGGAAACAGCAAACATAAAACCAAAAGAAGGCCATAAACCAAACATGGCCCTTGGATATGTTTAGTTACCTCCACACATTGAGTCAACATTTCAAATTTAGGAGGCTCATGCAGAAGTTCAGGCTTCTCCAAGGACCAAATCTGGACGCCCTTGAGCCCATCCTACTGTTTGGTCTGTGTGCAGAGGCCACCCCTTCTGTGTGGGACATGTGTTTTTGGGATAACCGGTCTCATCTGACTTTATCACTTAATCAGGTCATCAGCTTTCCATCCATAAGCATTTGAATTTCCAATTTTTGATTGGTAGTTTATTTTGATAAATATTTGAAGCTTTTAAGACAATCTAATCTATTGTTGATTTCATGTTTTAAAAAAATATCTTAAGAATGGGATTGAGTTTTTAAATTAGAATTTTTAAGTTGATTGTGGCGGTTTTGCACTGAGTAACTCTCACAAACACACAAGATTATAAGAGACAGCTCAGGGAGATGTGGTGGAAGAGCAACTCCCCGAGAAAATGTTGAGCATGTATTTATTGGTAATTTTATGTTGCAGTCTTTAACTAAGAGCAGTAAAGCAAGACAGACACCAGAACCCTGGGATTTTGGAAGCTTCTTCCTGGTGGTCTGGAGGTAATCACATGAGAGTCATCAAGAACGGTCTTTGAAGATAAGGTGGGGAGGGCGCTCATTCTGCATGCAGTTAGCATCTAGCTAATGCTGACCTCTCAGCCCGAACGTCCAACTTAAGGAAGGGCAGTGGAAAGAGCAAGCAAGGAAGAGAGAATGAGTAAGATTAAATTCCAGGAGACTTTTCTGAGAAAGCAGTAAAACAGGGTTCCCACAGTTGATTTTTTGAAAAAAAGAAAATGTTTCTTTCTTTGCATGTTCATGTAGAGAATAATATTCCCACTGGAATGTCTGTAAACCTTTTGAGTTTACTCATGGTCATCCTTGGATAGGTTATGCATGCTACAGATAGTATTATATATTTCTGCCTCAGCATTGTCCCTAAAATATGCAATTGATACAGTAGCTAAATGATACCCACACCCCCTGCATTGGGAGCTTAACACTTAGCCACTGGACCACCAGGGAAGGCCCAGAGGAGGAGCAGATTAAAGAGAAAGAAGGTGCACAGGGTGATGAGGAGGAAGGGGCCTCTCTTTCATTTACTTTCTGGTTTTTATTTTTAAGTTCGGAGAATCTATTACATGATTTTAATTTCAATTTAGAAATAGGTTAACTGTGTACATTAGAAATGGTTTTCCCTGTTTTACAGGATGACCTGACACCACTGTTACTTGCTCTACGTGAAAGAAGAGGGCAAATGGTGGAGGTTTTAGTGAAGAAAGAAGCAAATATACATCGGTTGATAAGATGAAAAGGTACCGTTGTTCTTTTTCTTTTAAAAACCTTTAGTGCTGTTCTAGGATCGTAATATCAAGATTAAATGAATAAGAGGATTCATTTGTGATCAACACATCATCACTTAGGTAGAAAGTCAATTATTCTGACTGGGAATCAGGAACAATATATAGCAGGAATGTATAGCAGGATTCATATTCCTTTATAATATTGACTGATGTCATATGCAACCTGTTTGGTTAATCTTGTAATAGCTGAGGGAGTTGAAATTAGTTTTATTGGTTTTATGAAATATGGATTCTGCTTTTTAGTTTACCTCATGACAGTATCGAGTTTCTTAATTCTTTTAAAAGAATTCTTTAACCTCTACTTTATATGTATGTATTTTTATAAGATGCATAGTAAACCTAAAAGACTTGATTTTATCTTTTGGATAACTCTTGGCTTTAAATTACTTTGTTTAAAGAATGCTGATGTTATTAGGTTTCAAAAGAGTCAGATATAGCGACTAAATAACAACAGCCACAAAAAGGTGATTATGACTCACAGTCACCAGATCCTGTGGACTCATCAGGATTTATCCTTTCTCATTTTAGTACATTTTGATATTTTCATTTTTAATGCAGGTAGAAGGAAGAAAGATAGCTTTGATTGGATAAAGGCTTTAACAAAGACAAGTTAGAGGTGGACAATACAGATGAAAATGATGGGCTTTAGATTCAAACTAGGTTCAATTCCTAGTTTTCCTACCAATTAGGGTTATTTATCATTAGCAAATAAGTTTCCTAATATGAAAGGCAAATAGTAATGCATCTTTCAAAGGTGCCTGTGTGTAAGAAAGATTTTATATATATTATTTCATTTTCAGTGCCTAGCACATGCTTGTCCACATCATTAACTGCCACCATGATTATTTATATTCCCATTATTATCAATATTTTTGAATTAATCCTGCAAGTAGCCTTTCCTAGTCAACCTCTAGCTGACTTTGAAGCTGAATATATCAGACTAAGGAGGAAATGGGGAATTCATCCCTTAAATAGTCACCTGCCTCAGATAAGTGACCTCAGCATGGTTTCTTGTCCATCGAGGACTTTATTATTATTTTTAAAAAACATTTATTTATTTGGCTGCATGGGGTCCTAGTTGTGGGAACTCTTAGTTGCAGCCTATGGGATCCATTTCCATGACCAGGGATGGAACCTGGGCCCTCTGCATTGGGAGCCTGGAGTCTTACCCCCTAGCCCACCAGGGAAGTCCCCATCAGGGACTTATGAAATAGGAAGTGCTGCTGCCTGGCATCCCAGTGGGACAGGAGGCTTCTTTTCTGTCCCTTCATTTTAGCCTTGGAGGTAATTTACAAAGATGAACACTTGAGCCTGTAAATGGTCAGTCCTTCATGAAAGGGCAAGGCGTTCACTTGGTAAAGCATATCAAATTAACTGTTTAAGTAAGTTAACTCAACTTCCTAAGGCTGAAGTCATCTCTCTATTGTTTTAGAACAGCCCTCATGCTTGCTGTCAAGTATGAATCAGCAAATGTTGTCAGACTTCTTCTGCAGCAAGGTGTTGACATCTTTTCTCAAGATGTTTTTGGATGGACTGCGGAAGAATATGCTGTTATTAGTGGTTTTGATATGTAAGTGTTCACATTAAAATACCAGTTCTCACTAAACTGCAGCCAAAAATAATTTTAACTGTTACTTGCTACGTGACCAGTGAGAGTTCCAGTTTGGTGCAGGCAGTTTGGAGAAAGGTGGTGAGATGTTCCCCCTCAAGAGCTGAAAGCAAGCAAAGGCCAATTAGTGATTCTTGGCTGTGGGCTTGGGGTGCTTTATCTCAGGACATGTAGACCTTGATCCTTAGAAAGGTTGACATTAGCCATTTCATTCCAAGTGTGACCTCTCAGTATGGGGTATGAACACTGTCACACTTGTGATATTTCTAACTAGTTCCTTGGGTTTTGAAATATTTAGTTCAGCAGCAAATCCTGTGTTTTCCCTTGAGGACTTGCCTCTCTATACACTTCCGCTTGAATTTTCCAAGAACCCAGCGGATTCCCTAAGATCAATGAGACAGTCCTCTTCCACACGTCATTTGGAGGGGAAAAAATAGTTCCTTCTCACCATTCTGTTGCTTGCATTGATTCTACTGCCGCAGCACTGCTGCTACAGCTGGTCTTGACAGGGTCTGCTTGGCAGCTGGATCTGGAATCTGGATGTGGCTCTATAAAGACCTTTAATAAAATCATTTTAAAAGGAAAAAAAAAACTCATCCTGCAGTGGGCTCATGATTGACCTTTGCTCCGGAACTTTAAGGTGATGCACACGTAGACTTCAGAGTGAGAGCTCCTTTGTGGTCGTACATACGCTTGTTGCTCAGTCACTGTTGCAAAGCACCAGCACCCAGTTCGGGCAGCTGGGCTGCCTAGCTTGCCCCCTCAGTCAGAGACCTTATGTGGAGCCCATGTGTAGGCCTAGATCTTCACGATGAGGTGCCCTTGAGGCTCTTATTTATCTTTTCTGCTAGCAGATGTCGGGGGGGGGACCATTTTAGGCTGTCAGAGAGGGTCAAGTGCTCCTGCAGGGATTGAGCAGACTTCCCTTTCTCCTTTATATCTAGACTTGAACCTCAAGGTGGCTTTCTGTTCTGTGGGGGCACCTTTTCTTAGGTCACAGGTTCCCTGTCATCCTTCCCAGAGTAGTGGGTGCCAGCTTGCCTGAGATTCCCTAATTATGCTTGGACCCTCATGGGATCTGTTTCCTGTAATAATGAAAATCTTCCAGTGGATTCCTATCTGCCTCTCCCTTAAATGTTTTCAGAATCTGCCCCATAAGGAACCCATTTCAGCAGAAATCCCTAAATCTCAAGTAAGATAGTTGGAATTGAGAGAGGTAAGCCCTGTCTAGAGCTTGCCAGTGTCCACTGTAAGAGTAGGGATGTGTCTTCAAGTGAACTGGAGAGGGACATGGAGATTAAGCATCATTGTCAGAAAGATCTGCTGGTTCAGAGTCTGAGCAGGTAGAGAAGGAAGAGTAGTGGTCCAGGCCAGGTCTTGATTGTGATTAGCTTTCGTGTGATTAGCTGCAATGATGGGGGATCATTGTGTTCTCTAATGTAGTGAATGCATATGTTATAAATAAATTTAGGTACACATTATTTAAGAGCTGAGATTCTCTATATTACAAACCACAGAGAACAGCTGATCACCAGAATTAATAATAGTTTCATGCAACACGTGAATGTTAAACGTATGAAAAAGCACACATCGGGTTTTACTTGGAAAGTAGTTCCAGCAATAAAGTTCAAGAACAAATTATTTCATTCTTTGACTGTCTCGGCAAGCATTTGCTGGGTATATTATCTCATTAAATCCTCTTAATCCTCTTGTGAAATCAGGCAGTAAGATCCCAGTTGTGTAGAGGAAGACTGTGAACTGAAGAGAAGCAAATCCTGCAGGAACAAAGTGCAGTTGGTTATAGAGCTAGGATTTGCAAGCTCGAGAGAGTTTTCATATGCCAAGCTAAATCTAGTTAGTTATTGGAGCTGTACTGCCCTGAGCTCAAGACTACTTCATCTTCCTTTTCTTTCTTTCTGCAAGGAGATCCAACCAGTCCATCCTAAAGGAAATCAGTCCTGAATATTCTTGCAAGGACTGATGTGGAAGCTGAAGCTCCAATACTTTGGCCATCTTATGTGAAGAACCGACTCATTGGAAAATACCGATTCTGGGAAAGTTTGAAGGCGGGAGGAGACGGGGACAACAGAGGATGAGATGGTTGAATGGCATCACCAACTCAATGGTGATGCATTTGTAAAAACATTTTTTACATTACATGCATTTGTAAAACCTTCAGGAGTTGGTGATGGAAACGAAAGCCTGGCATACTTCAGACCATGGGATCGCAAAGAGTCACACACAACTGAGCAACTGAACTGAACTGATGTTGATATTTTCATAAAATTTGAAAAACAGTGTAGATGCATGAAAATATATGAATAAAATTATATGAAACAGAGGCTTTGCTCATAGTATATCCTTAAGACTACTGATATATTACTGATCTATTGTATATAAATTCTAAATATATGTGTTTCTCCACATACCTTATTATACTTATTTTTTTTCTGTAAAGTTTGTTCTTGACTAGGAATGTCTCACTTTTTCCTTTCTTCTTCCTCCTCTACTTTAAAATTTTTTTTTTTTAATATTTACTGTTAACCTAATTTTTCCTTGCAGAACACATTTCTTCAGGGTCTGTTCTTTCAGTCCATCTCTCTCTGCCTCTATTGTGAACATGTTTGCTTATGGCTTTCTGTTTAGAGTGTTTGTGGCTTTCTTCATGGTGCTTGCCCTACTGCTTTACCCTTGTTTTTTTTCCCTGTTTCTTAGAAGGAGCTGAATTTTTTCCCTGTTTCATTGGCCTCTAGCTGTTTGACAAACAGAATAGAAGTAGCTTATCCTGTTTGCAGTTCTAGCCCATCTAAATAAGGTTCTGCTAAAACCTAAACTTTCATATTTCCCTTCCCAAGTGGTAATCCATGTATATATTAATCATAGAAGCAAATTTAAAAATATAGCAATTAATTTAAATGTCTTAGTTTTTCAGTAGTGCTCTAAACTACCGGGGATAAATTATTACTCTAGAACATTTTGGTAGAGAAAGTAATGTAGTGGGTGTCCTAGTATTTGTATTGCAGTCAATTAGGGGTAAGGAGAGGAGCATCTGGGGCTTCTGATGTCATCTGTCATAATCCTTTCCCCATGAGCAGGTCAATCAGTGGCAGAAATGGGATTTGAATCCACCTCTGAATGACTCCAGAGCCTGTGCTCTTTGTGTTAGATCATAGAGGAATGGGGGATGTTATAATTCTTTTTTTCAGGTTGATACTTGTTATATTCTTCAAGCTCTTATTTTCTTTTCCAGCATGTCCTGAAACCAAAGTTAACAAAGCTAATGAAGGCTTCTCAGCAATCCAAGAGAAACAGGAAGTTATTTGAAGACTGGCCTCCTGGTATTATTCCTTGATTTGAAATGACACATGTTCTCATGTACTCTCTCCTGTTTTCACTGTAGTAGACGCAAAATGTGGCATTTTTAGACCAGAGAGTACAGCTTTCTCTGAGGACAATAATTCTGATAGTAACGTTGAAGATGTGGTTGAAACATTTCCCAAACCATCACCCTGGTGTGAGGGCATCTGTCATCCTGCCTTCCCATCGCCTGAGCCTGTTCCAAAACTTCTCATGTCTGTAGCAGGCCTCGGTCGTACAAAGGGATGTCGTTCTATTTGTAACTCTTCTTTCCCTGTACTTTTTCACATACCATCCCCCTGATCCTTATGATGACAAAAAGGATCCCACCACAGAAATAGAAGCCCTCAAAGTCATGATACGAAATGGTGTGATAACAAGAGCCATACATGTGCATGATTCAGATTTATAAAGATTGGCATACTAAGTATGCCCTTATTAAAAGAATTACAGAGTGCTCAGGAAAAACAACTAGATGAATAGGAAGATGGGGAGGAGGATGAAGGGGAAGAATTCCTTTAAGAAGGACAAGATGAATATAAGATGGAATGAGGGTGAAGATGAGGCAGATTATTATACAAACGCAACAGAAATAGTGGGGGTCAGTCAGACCAGGAACTCTATATGATAAATATGCGAGAAATTATTCCAGTTTCCACTTAAGAGAGAGTGAGGTCATGAAAAAACAATGCTCATACACTTTTGAATGACATATAGCTGATTTTTATGAAAAACTGAAAGAAAATGTGTTCCTTATTTTTTTGGTGATTGTTTTCGATGATGGTGGTGGTTCTTGTTTTTTCCTTCAGTTGACATGTAGTCAGTTTAACACATTGTGTAAGTTTCAGGTGTACAGCAACGTGATTTGTTTATACTTGTGTATGTATATATGTTTTTTGAATATAGTTCCCTCTGGATGTTCATTTAAATTTGAAGTGATTTCTCATTTTAAAGAAATTCTCACTTTGAAATTAATGAAGTGATGTCTTCTATTTAACCTAGTAAAACTTTCATTTAGAAACAATTCAAAATGAGCCCTGTTTCAGGCCTTCGGAGATATATTATGAATTAAGAATTTTTGGCCCTTCTGTTTCTTGTGGTTTCTAACTTCAGTTCGGTTCAGTTGCTCAGTCGTGTCCGACGCTAGACACTTAATGTACTTACCTAATTTATCTTACTGTTTGCTATAACCTTGGTGGGTGTTTTAAATCTTTCTGAAAATAAAGAGGAAACAAGCATTTTATCCTTTTTACTAAAATTATAATTTATAATTTTATAAATGAAATTCTTAATCTCTCTTCATTGAGAAAATTTTCAGCTGCAACAATCTAAAAGAAGAAATGTAGAACTATATTTTTTCCTCTGGAGAGATTCTGATTTCTTTTTTCCAAATGTCAGCAAATAATGGGTAATTACATACATTAAATGAATGAAATCATGATTTATGCTTTTTTCTTATATAGACTACTTGTTATTATAAAATCATAAGGAAAAAAATTACCACCAGAGTTTATAAAATTTCTGTGGAAGATATTTTTTATTTTAAAAATGTCTCTAGCAACATGTACATTCCATGTTATTTTCAAGAAACTTTATTAATTTCAGTATTTATAGGTGTTAAATTACCATGTCAATTCTCTGTTATACATGTGAAACTAACATGTAAATTCTTCCATATTGAAAAGTTAGTCATTGTGGTTACTTGATTTTTTTCATTTGTTTTTTCTTTCCCGATGTGAATATTGAGTCCTGCTTGATCATCATAAATGTATTTGAAAACTTTTAAACTTTCAACTTGGATAATCATAGTTTTACTCCTTTCTTTTATATCGAGATCATTCCTTTAATCTTTACCTGCCATTCCAGAAGACAGATAAGAAGTTAGAGTCGTTAGTGTGCTGTTTACTGGGAAAGAAGCAGTAAACCATGTGAATGTTCAAATAGGGTTGTAGAAAATTCATTTATTCTTACATGAAGGATAATTGCTTTCTGGAATTTTGTTGTATTCTGTCAGACATCAACAAGAATCAGCCATAGGTACACCCATGTCCCCTCCCTCCCAAACCCCCCTCCAATCTCCCTCTCCATCCCACCCTTCTAGATTGTTGCAGAGCCCCTCTTTGAGTTCCCTGAGTGATAGAGCAAATTCCCATTGGTTACCTATTTTACATATGGAATTGTAAGTTTCCATGTTACTCTTTGCATCCATCTCACTCTGTCCCCTCTTCCCCTTCCCCCATGTCTCTAAGTCATTCTCTCTGTTTCTCCATTGCTGCCCCGCAAATAAATTCATCAATACCATCTTTCTAGATTCCATACATGTGCATTAGTATATGATATTTATATTTCTCTTTCTGACTGACTTCACTATGTTTTATGAACCTAGGCTCTAGGTTCATCCACCTCGATAGAACTGACTCAAATGCATTCCTTTTTACAGCTGAGTAATGTTCCTTTGTCTATATGTACCACCACATCTTCATCCATTCATCTGTCAATGGCCATCTAGGTTGCTTCCATGTTCTAGCTATCATAAACAGCGCTGCAATGAACATCGGGGTGCATGTGTCTTTTTCCATTTTGGTTTCCTCAGGGTATACTCCTGGGAGTGGGATTGGTGGGGCATATGGTGGTTTTATTCCTAACTTCTTAAGGAATCTGCATACCATCTTCCATAGTGGTTGTATCAATTTACCTTGCCACCAGCAGTGCAAGAGGGTTCCCTTTCCCCTACACCCTCTCCAGCATTCATTGTTTGTAGACTTTCTGATGATGGCCATTCTGACTGGTGTGAGGTAGTATCTTGTTGTGGCTGAGTGGTAAAGAATCTGCCTACAGTGGGAGACCTGGGTTTGATCCCGGAGTTGGGAAGGAGGGCTTGGCAACCTACTCCAGTATTCTTGCCTGGAGAATTGAATGGAAAAGGGAGCCTGGCAGGCTTCAGTCCATAGGGTCACACAGAGTCAGACATGACTGGAGCGACTAAGCAGCAGCAGCAGCAGCAGACTTTTGGATGGTGGCCATTCTGACTGGTGTGAGATGGTATCTCATTGTAGTTTTGATTTTCATTTCTATTGTGGTTTTTTACCACATCGATGTTGATAAGATAGTGCTTGAAGCTTGAATGTATTACTACATTTGGATTGTCAGGTTGATGTGCAAGGAACATTTCAAAAGAAGCAAAAACATGGGAAATAGTAATAAATATGTGGGCCTTTAATAACAGCAGTTAGCTTTAGTGATGTTTTAGTAAGTGCAAACCATTTTGCATAGCTTAAGTAGCACGTGCAGAGTACCTTTATGGCCGCCATACTTGAAGTACCATAAAGTAACGGTGCCCTGTTTGAAGGTGGCAGCTATGGAAGGAGATAAGAAGGACCTGGTCTCTTAGATGTGGCAGCCACTGCTTGATGATGCAGCACCTTGTTTGAATTCAGCATCCTGGTTCTGTCACATAACAACTGTGGGATCTTGGCAAAACCTGTCTTAACCAGGTTAAATGTAGGTTATTTCTTCAAAAGGGATTAGGGACTCTTCATGCAACTCATTGTTATCATTCATTCTAGCAGAGTGTCTCTGAGATCCTTCCATAGAAGTATGTGGATCATTTACCTGGAACTGCCGGTCAAAGAGGAAAAAAGACATTAAATGGACAAATAGAAGGTAAGAACTGTGTTTTACAGAAAAATCATTTGACAGAACGTTGATTGAAAATGGGAATGCTGATACATTCTAAGAGGCAAAGAAAATCACTTGTCAGATGGGTAGTGAGAAAAAAGATGAGAAGAGGAGGGCAATTATGCATCTTATCATGTGTCTACCACAGATTACATTGAGAATCCAGTTTAAGGAGCTAAATTATTAGTTCTTAGACTTACTTCACGGTCCAATGTTTAAGACTTTGTCCGGTTAGGACACTCCAAAGCAGGCAGTGCAGTTTTGATCCCTGCTCAGGGAATTAAGATTCCATGTGACACATGACCAAAAACAAATGATTAGTTCTTTTTCAAAATGCTCTACAACCTAAGGAAGGTCAAGATATAAGAGGCAAGAGGGAATGAAGGATGAGAGAGACAGAGGGTACAGGGAGGAAATGAAGAAAAGGAAGCACAGGTCTGTGGGGGAAGGGGGCAATAAATAATGAAGGTCTTTAGATAAAGGGAGAGTATTTGACATGGATGATGCATTTGAAGTGAGCTTCCGGCACCAAAACTTGTCAGAGAAGAACAGCAAAGTTCTCACCTCTTCCTGTTTACTCGTTATTAGGAAGACGTTCAGAACTGTGGTCCCTGGGTGTGCAGAGCTGTGTGTCATCCTCTGTCAGGAAGCGTGGACATAGGTGCTCAGCTGTAATGTGTGCAAATTGGTGTCATATGAAATGTTGCTGCTTTCCAGCATGGTGCCACATGGGACTAAAGAGAACTGGAAAGAAGGAGAGAGCAGGGGGCGTGATGGGGAGACCAAGGAACCACAGCCTCAGAGAGAGTCCACTGGAAGGTTTCCAACTTCTAATGCCATTTCAGTTTGGGGGGACGTGTTCGCGTGAGGAAGCAGAGGCTGAGATTTCAGGAGAATGAATTAAGTTGAAGTCATGTAGAAGCAGACTCCGTGTAGACCAGAGTTTCTCAAATTTTAATTAGTCTCTTGGGGACCATGTGTGAAGTGCACATGCTGAGCAGGAGGTCTGAGGTTCTGTGTTCCTAACAAGCTCTCTGAGTAGCAAGGGTGTAGCTTTGCATATAGAGAAATCTGGAAGAAGAGCATTGGATAGTGCAGGACAGAACAGGATCAAGGAAAAGCAGTATTTTGTGTTTCTGAGCATGTTTATAGCCAGAGGGAAGCAAAGAGTTGAAGTAGCAGTTATAGGTGTAAGATACCATTGCTAAGCAAAGAGGGAGAAAAAAATGGTAGGTGTCAGGGAACATTTAACTTTAGGACTCCTGTATGTTGTTTTCTGTTTCTCATGAACCCTCTGTTCCTTATCAGTTCCTGGTATACAGGAACGAGTGGAGCCACACGCTGTTCCTAGGACTGAGGTCATGGGATGGAATGCATACGTGGATTTCCTTCAGTACCTTCTACCCTACAGTAACACTGTTTAGTCACGACCCTCTTACTCAAGATACGGATTGTCTTCTGGCCTTGTGACGATTGTTATTCTTTGTTATTCCCTTGGTAACGGTTGTTCTATGTCTGGTTTTTGTTCTTTCCTTAACTTTATTTTTTTGCCTAAACCTTCCTTCTATAACAATATATAAACTCACACAAACATGAATAATTCACCCTTGTTCCACTAGAGACTTGGGTCCCCTGTGTCCTTCTTTCTCTCTCTGGCTAGGTCTTTGGAGTATGGAGTCCTGCCGAGCTCACTTTCCTGCCCAGGCTTTCAAGACCTCCTTGAGAAGGATGCCCTGTGTCTTAGTGAGCGGTACTAGCCCTATTCTAGGGCTTTATTGGTTTTCCATTAACCCAGGGAATATTAGTCTCTCTCTTTTGCTTTCTTTTCGTTGACTCCGGTCCACCAGGCCCCAGTCTGTAAAGAAGACCACAGGTAGGGATGATCCATAGAAAGGATGTCAAGGGGGAAGATTTAAGTCCACAGATCTAGAGATTACCATTTAGAGAGGAGAGAATCTAGTGAAAGGACAAAGGGAGGAAAGGAAGGCCATAGGGAGGGGAGTTTGGAGTTGATGAGGACACTTGAGAGAACTCCTTCTAGATGACTTCAGTGTATTTACCCTGAAAAGAGATAAGATCATTATTGCTCCAGAGAATCCTGGAGCTGGGAGGGGGTGCTAGAAGTGGGGGAAACTGCAGCCCCTCTGAGTAACTCTTAGGCATCAAAGATATATGTTGTACTGGTATTTGTTATTCAAATCAGATTAATTTGTAAAAGGAGGCATTGACTTTTTTTAATAAAGATAGCTGATTCTTTGAAAGTTGTTTCATAGAAATCCTCTGAAGCATTAGCAAGATATACCAAACCAAACTAAATTTTGAAGCCAAACAGATTAATAAGATTCATTCCCTAAATGTAGAAATACTTTTAATAAATACTACACTGATTTTGAAACATGCAAGATTTTTAATTTCTAATAATTCTTTGGCAATTAAATATATTATTCCTTTTTGATAACTGTATTTCAATATTGAGAATTTATTATACATTATTTCCTAGATGTGTCTTATATACCTTCTTGCATGAGTGGATTGAGAAACTTTAAGATGGCTAGACCAGAGGAGCCAAGACAAGTAGGCGTTCCAGTAGCCCACACGGATATGGAAAAATAATGAATATTTTTATGAGCCATTTTTCTACAAGTGTATATCCAGGCTAATCAGTTCAGTACTCTGTCTTTGATGAGAAATGAATTATACATTCTGGTGAACTGTCATCCCAGCTGTGCACTTCTTAAATGACTGGACAGATTGAAGAACATGATAAATACTTATCGTATAATGGTGGAAATGATAACTGCTGTGTTACATTCAAGATGTGCTGTTGCATTTTACCATCAGCTTTCACGTTTATGTTCTAGGGTTCATGACTTGCTCCTCTGATTCAGATCCACTTTCTCCTCATCAGTCATCACGTTCACATTGGTCTATGTGCACTTTAATGTTTTATAAAGCCATTGAAAACGTAATGTTACTTTTGAAATCTTAACTGCACGTTTTGGTGAGCCTGTATTCCTGTTTTTTCTTCACTATCTTTAGTGGGTTCCTATGTCTGTCTTACCAGTGTCCTAAGATCCCCTAATAACAAGACACTAAAACAATGTATTCCATGCCAAGGCTGAGCTCAAGGATTCTGCCCGGTACTAACTCTGCATGAATGTATAGCTGGCTTTCATATTTACATGTAATTAACTCTGTGTCCCTTTTCCCTCTTAGAGTCTCCTGGGAAATATCCTAATGTGAAGGTAAAAACGTTTATGATTTTATCTTGAATTCTGAACTGTGGATTGTCTCCTATGTACATTATTTAGTAATCAACTTGTTTCCAAACCCCATTCAGCCAGCAGTCAGAATGAAAGATTCTGTTCCTAATAAAACAGTCAGAATGAAAGATTTCCAAACATCCAGTTCAGGTAAATTTTGCAGTACACAGTTAACTCTGGAAAGAGGACACTGAAATATTTGAAATGCTCAGTCTTCATACTTCCAACATTTTCTTTGCAAATTTAATTGAGGAATTGGACACACATAAGGCAAATGTTCGGAGACGGCAATGGCACCCCACTCCAGTACTCTTGCTTGGAAAATCCCATGGATGGAGGAGCCTGGTAGGCTGAAGTCCATGTGGTCGCTAAGAGTTGGACACGACTGAGCGACTTCAGTTTCACTTTTCACTTTCATGCATTGGAGAAGGAAATGGCAATCCACTCCACTGTTCTTGCCTGGAGAATCCCAGGGATGGGGGAGCCTGGTGGGCTGCCATCTATGGGCTCGCATAGAGTCGGACAATGACTGAAGAGACTTAGCTGCAAGGCAGATGTTATTGTTGATACCTGTGTTTTGAAACAAGTTATTTATAAACATAATAACAAGAAAATTTTAAATTGTAAGCTTTAACTCAAGATGTTTCTGTATATGCTTTGACACTCTGAAGTTCTCAGTTTGGAATCTCTATACTTCTCAGGAAATCTCAGAGATTAAATTCTGGACTCTAAGTTTTTTCCAATGTCCAATACTTGTTTGAACTCTGAACTTTCCCTAGAGTAAGACTTTACTTGCGGATATGTCAGTTGTATTTCAGCTTATAATTATTTCATTATAGTGTTGTTACACAGATGAATGTGGGCCACTCAGATGTTTTGATGTGCAGACTGTGTGTGTGTGTGTGTGTGAGTTTGTAGTGTCTGATTATTAGAAGTAGGGGAAGTAACCATACTTTAATGACTATTTGATAGACATAATCTTTTGAAACAGTGATTCTGAAAGTTGTTGGCTTTAGGATCCTTTTATACTTCTAAAAATTATTGAGAATTCCAAGGAACTTTTGTTTCTGTCTGTTGATATTTACTATATGGGAGTTCAGTTGAGTTCAGTCGCTCAGTTGTGTCCAACTCTTTGCCATTGCCTTCTCCGCCTATATCCGAAGTATATACAAATATAGGTAAGTCCTGATATATATTATATATACATATATTCTAATACATATATACATATCATATTGGTGAAATAGGCAATGGCACTCCACTCCAATACTCTTGCTTGGAAAATCCCATGGACGGAGGAGCCTGTTAGGCTGCAATCCATGGGGTCACTAAGAGTCGGACACGACTGAGCGATTGCACTTTCACTTTTCACTTTCATGCATTGGAGAAGGAAATGGCAACCCACTCCAGTGTTCTTGCCTGGAGAATCCCAGGGACGGGGGAGGCTGGTGGGCTCCTGTCTATGGGGTCGCACAGAGTCGGACACGACTGAAGTGACTTAGCATATCTGTTCATCTGTTTTTCTGACAGTGCCTGACTAGCACAGTATCCAATCAAACCCCTTCACCTGTCGTTTTAATATTGTATATGTGGAACAGGCCTGACCAGAGATATGTAGAAAGGCTGAGCAGAGACCAACAACTTAAAAGACATTCTTCCCATTATATTGTATTTCCCAGTTGTATGGTGCCTTTCTTGGAGGTTCTCAATGTGGTATGTAAATATTAATTCAGTCTTCCTTCTGTCCCCTTGGGAGGCAGGAAGCCAGTATTATTTCACAGACAAAGAAGCTGAGTCCCAAGGGTTAAATGCCTTGCCCTGGTCACATAACTACAGGCAGTTAGGGATGCTGGGAATGGGGCTTGGGGTTAGGAATCCCTGCCTGGTGTCCCTTGGCTCCCAAACAGAGCCTTCCTGAAAGATAATTCTGTGTTCAAACTCTGTGGGAATCTTGTTCTGTAACAGGGAAGTTATGGGACTGCTGACATGCCACATACATTGTCCTTCCCCTGCAAGTTCATAGAGTACATTTTCAGAAGGCAGGTTTAGGACATGTAGGCATTGTCTATAATAGCTTCAATCCATCCAATCTGGGGACTGATATTTAGCCTAAACAACCATTCCGGTGCTGAATCCATGGCAATTCTATCAGGAGAAGATAGAAACGAGGGATGGACTCTTGATAGACATCTCACTCTATAGTTTTCCATGTCTGCATTTCAGAAAAAGAAAGCTAAGAGTGGAGTTGACAAGCATCTCTCAAGAATGCATCACTCTGTTAGGTGTTAAACCCTGCACTCATATTTTTTCCCTCTCTGTCACAGTGAAGACTTGGCCAGATCCCTTTTCACAGTTGGCAAAACAGAAACAGGGGGACTAGTTGATTTTTCAAGAAGCTGAGCTAAGGGTCTAAGAATTCCTGTTGCAGTTTTAAGTCTATCAAACCAAATCCCCACCATCCTCTCATGTAAGTTTCTAGATGCCAAATGGAAGTGGTTAGGCATAGACTGAGCATCTTGACACTGTTGTCAATCACATGTACGTTTCAACAAATAACTTGCAACATTTCCCTGTCAACTGCCATGTGTCAGCCTATTCTAGGCTCTGGGGATACAGAAGTGAATAAAACAGAGCATCCTCCTTTTGGGGGGAATATCCACCAAAAGTCAAATCAGTGCCATCAACAGGTTGGGGAAAGAAAGGCTTGCCTTGGAAGACACAGCCTTTACCTGGGGAAGAATGGCTTGAGAACCTTGTTCATCGTCCTCTGAAACACCTTCACTTTAGTCCATGGAACTGACCACAGTTAAGAGTTAGCATGGTGGGGCTCAGATGAGTCTCTAAGGAACCAAGTTCCCCTTTATATTTCAGAGCATAACCAACCCTCAGACTGAGAGCAAGGTGGGTTTCATTGACATCAGTATCACATTGTTCCCTTTCACATCAGTGTCCTTGGAAGCAAATGGAAATAAGCCACAGTTGAGAAGTGGAGAGAGGGTATCTGTGTGAGTATTCTAATACTGCTCTGACTTTCCCTGAGATATTGTCAAGGAGCGGTTCTTTCCCACAGGAAGTGAAGTCTCCCGGGGAGGTAGTAGAAGCCATGCAGGCGGAATGGGACACAGTTCTTAAAAGGGAAGAGCCCTCCTGCTAAAGAGAAGACCCACAGCTGGGTGCACTCTCTAGACTGTGAATTCACACACTGTGTATCCTAGACCAATTCTCACCTCCAAGCACTTGCCTGAGTCCTCAGCTCTTCAGTACCTTTCCTGAGAATGTATGAAGCTGACTGAATAGCACACATGGGAAATTTCATTAAGACCCAAGCATACAGACCACTGTGTGTTTTCAATTTGCTGGTTCAGTGTTTTTGCCAGCTACATAGAAGAGTTAAAATCCTGTTGGAAAGCTTGCTGAGAAACAGGCTCTTATTCCGAAGGAAGGGTCCCACAGGATTTTTGGCTTGATGGGACACTGTGATGACTGTTGAGAAATGAATAGAAAAGTTGGAAGCAGTTCGGGGATTCTTTACTGTGAAAGCATTGGAATAACAGGGTTAATAAATATAACTGAAACATAAATAATACTAGATTGCAGCCCCTTTTATGGCATCAGGAAAAAGTCCAACAGGTTCATTTATAGCAAAACCCCAAAGGCATCACAGTTAGAATGTTTTTTTCCCCCTGATTTTTTTTAGTTGCCTTCTGCACGTATTAACCTTTCTATCTGTGTTCTCATTGCAAAGGCATAATGTGGTCAGTATTTCAGCAACTTCTACCTCTAAGATAAAGTACATTGCAGAAGAATATCTTTTTTTTTTTCCAAATTTTCCATTACTGACTTTTTTCCATTTAAAAATTCTATGACTTCCTGCCAGTGACACTTCTTTACACATTACAGCCTTTTAAAATAAGCTTTCTAAATTTGAATTTTCACTGAAAATGTGAAACTTAGCACCTGTCATTGTCATATATATATATATATGTATATATATAGACATAGATATATGGAGAAGGCGATGGCACCCCACTCCAGTACTCTTGCCTGGAAAATCCCTTGGATGGAGGAGCCTGGTAGGCTGCAGTCCATGGGGTCACCAAGAGTCGGACACGACTGAACGACTTCACTTTCACTCTTCACTTTCATGCTTTGGGGAAGGAAATGGCAACCCACTCCAGTGTTCTTGCCTGGAGAATCCCAGGGATGGGGGAGGCTGGTGGGCTGCTGTCTATGGGGTCACACAGAGTCAGACATGACTGAAGTGACTTAGCAGCAGCAGCAGCAGCAGCAGCCATATATATATATATATATATACACACACACAATGCAGTCTGTAAGATATATGTAAAATATAATATATAAAAATTATATAGAGTCCCTTGAAATAAAGAATTCCAATGGTTTCAGATGACCTGGTGTATTTTCTCTCGTCCACTACTATGATATTCATCTGAAATTCAATTATTATTATAACTGCAAGAAATAGAGGACTAGGATCTTGCCTCCGGGAGCTCCCATGTCAGTACTTTTATCCACCTTCCCTGGTCTCATGCTCCCTTGAGCTCTCCTTTCTCTTTCATCTCCAACTTTCTATTCTTTTTTTATAGTGTTTTTTCTAAAATATTTTCTCATTACCTTTTTTCTGAAGTATGTTTCATCACTTCCATTCTTTACTGTATAATCTTTTTCAGAAGACCAAGTACACACTCACGTCCTCTGTGTTCAGGTGCTGTTTGACGGGGCTATCTCTGTGTTTGACTCACATTTCCATATTCCACAATATTACCACATGCCAGGAGAGGCAACCATTTTCCTGTCTGCTTCTCATTTTGACCCACGCCACACCAAAATGAAGCAAAGGGAAGGGTCGCAGACAGACCACTGAATGCTTTAAGATGCTGGCCTTTTAAAATTACATTTCACGTTTTCCAAAGAGGAGCCCGTGCATCAGAGCTCTGGCCAGTCATTTGGCTCCTTCTGCAGGACACAAAGAGCCACAGGCTGGGAAAATCAGATCTGATTTAATGAATCTGATTTAATCTGATTTAATTCAAGGGGGCCACCACATACCTAGAACCACTCTGAATAAACCGTTTCCTGCTGTCAAAATTACTAACCCAAAGCAATCTACAGATTCAATGCAGTTTGTATCAAATTACCAATGGTGTTTCTCATAGAACTAGAACAAAACAGTTTACAGTGTGTGTGGAAATACAAAACACCCTGAAGAGCCAAAACAATCTTGAGAAAGAAGAGCAGGAGCTGACAGGATCAGGCTCCCTGACTTCAGAGTATACTACAAGCTACAGTAATCAAAGGGAGTAGGACTATACAGTGGAGAAAAGACAGCCTCCTCAATAAGCAGTGCTGAGAAAACTGGACAGCTACATGTATAAGCATGAAATCAGAACCCTCCCTAACACCATCCACAGAAACAAACTCAAAATGGATTAAAGACCAAAATGTAAGGATAGACATTATAAAACTCTTAAATGAGAACATAGCCAGAACACTCTGCCACAAATTATAGCAATATCTTTTTTGACCCACATCTTAAGAGTAATGAAAATAAAAACAAAAATAAGCACATGGGATCTCATTAAACTTACAAGCTTTTGTACAGCACAGGATATCATAAACAAGAGAGAAGAAAACCCACAGAATGGGGGACAATATTTGCAAATGATGCAACTGACAAGAGATTAATCTCCAAAAGATTCAAGCTTTCCAGGAGTCATGTACATATGTGCGAGTTGGACCATAAAGAAGCCTGAGCGCTGAAGAACTGATGCTTTCAAACTGTGGTGCTGGAGAAGACTCTTGAGAGTCCCTTGGACAGCAAGGAGAACAAACCAGTCAATCTTAAAAGAAATCAACCCTGAATATTCACTGGAAAGACTGATGCTGAAGCTCCAATACTTTGGCCACTTGATGCGAAGAATCAACTTATTGTAAAGGACCCTGATGCTGCGAAAGACTGAGAGCCGGAGAGAAGGGGGTGACAGAAGATGAGATGATTAGATGGCATGTTTGATTCGATGGACGTGAGTTTGAGCAAACTTTGGGAGATGGTGAAGGACAGGGAAGCAAGTCGTGTTGCAGTCCATGGGGTCACAAAGAATTGGACACGACTGAGCAACAAAACAATAACATGCAGAGGTTCACAAAGAAATGTGACTGTAGGGGGTGACTACAACTGGGGGTTGGTATCAGTCAGTTCAGTTCAGTAGCTCAGCCGTGTCTGACTCTTTGTGACCCCATGGACTGCAGCACGCCAGGCTTCCCTGTCCATCACCAACTCCCGGAACTTATTCAAACTCATGTCCATCGAGTCAGTGATGCCATCTAACCATCTCATCTCTGTCATCCCCTTTTCCTCCCACCTTCAATCTTTCCCAGCATCAGGGTCTTTTCCAGTTAGTCAGTTCTTCAAATCAGATGGCCAAAGTATTGGAGTTTCAGCTTCAGCATCAGTCCCTCCAATGTATATTCAGGACTGATTTCCTTTAAGATTGATTTGTTGGATCTCTTTGCAGTCCAAGGAACCCTCGAGTCTTCTCCAACACCACAGTTCAAAACATCAATACTTCGGTGCTCAGCTTTCTTTTCAGTCCAACTCTCACATACATACATGACCACTGGAAAAACCATAGCTTTGACCAGACAGACTTTTGTCCGCAAATTAATATCTCTGATTTCTAATATGCTGTCGCGGTTGGTCATATATTTTCTTCCAAGGAGCAAGCATCTTTTAATTTCATGACTGCAGTCACCATCTGCAGAGATTTTGGAGCCCAAAAAGATAAAGTCTTTTACTGTTTCCATTGTTTCTCCATCTATTTGCAGTGAAGTGATGGGACCAGATGCTACCTTAGTTTACTGAATGTTGAGTTTAAGCCAACTTTTTCACTCTTCTCTTTCACTTTCATCAAGATGCTCTTTAGTTTTTTTTCACTTTCTGCCATAAGGGCAGTGTCATATGCATATCTGAGATTATTGATATTTTCCCAGCAATCTTGATTTCAGCTTGTGCTTCATCCAACCCAGCATTTAGCATGATGTACTCTGCATATAAGTTAAATAAGCAGGGTGACAATAAACAGCCTTGACATACTCCTTTCCTGATTTGGAACCAGTCTATTGTTCCATGTCCAGTTATTGTTTCTTGACCTGCATTCAGATTTCTTGGATGCAGGTCTGGTGATCTGGTATTCCCATCTCTTTAAGAATTTTCCAGAGTTTGTTGTGATTCACACAGTCAAAAGCTTTGGTGTAGTCAATAAAGCAGTAGATGTTTTTCTGGAACTCTCTTGCTTTTTTGATGATCCACTGAATGTTGGCAATTTGATCTCTAGTTCCTCTGCTTTTTTTAAGTCCAGCTTGAACATTTGGAAGTTCAAGGCTCACATATTGTTGAAACCTGGCCTGGAGAACTTTGAGCATTACTTTGCTAGCGTGTGAGATGAGTGCAATTGTGCGGTAGTTCGAACATGCTTTGGCATTGCCTTTCTTTGGGATTGGAATAAAAACGGACCTTTTCCAGTCCTGTGGCCACTGCTGAGTTTTCCAAATTTGCTGACATATTAAGTGCAGCACTGTAACAGCATCATCTTTCAGGATTTGAAATAGCTCAAGCGGAATTTCATCACCTCCACTAGCTTTGTTCATAGTGATGCTTCCTAAGGCCATGACTTCACATTCCAGGATGTCTGGCTCTAGATAAGTGATCACACCTTTGTGGTCATCTCGGTCATGAAGATCTTTTTTGTACAGATCTCCTGTGTATTTTTGCCACCTCTTCTTAATATCTTCTGCTTCTGTTAAGTCCATACCATTTCTGTCCTTTATTGTGCCCATCTTTGCATGAAATGTTTCTTTGGTATCTCTAATTTTCTTGAAGAGATTTCTTATCTTTCCTATTCTATTGTTTTTCTCTATTTCTTTGCACTGATCACTGAGGGAGACTTTCCTATCTCTCCTTGCTATTCTTTGGAACTTAGTATTGAGGAGGGTATATCTTTCCTTTTTTCCTTTGCCTTTAGCTTCTCTTCTTTTCTCAGCTATTTGTAAGCCCTCCTCAGACAACCATTTTGCCTTTTTGCATTTCTTTCTCTTGGGGATGGTCTTGATCACTGCCTCCTGTACAATGTCATGAACCTCTGTCCATAGTTCTTCAGGCACTCTATCGGATCTAATCACTTAAGTCTATTTGTCACTTCTACTGTATAATCATAAGGGATTTGATTTAGGTCATACCTGAATGGCTGCAAAGAATGTAATCAATCTGATTTCAGTATTGACCATCCGGTGATGTCCATGTGTAGAGTCTTGTCTTGTGTAGGTGGAAGAGGGTGTTTGCTATGACCAGTGCGCTCCCTTGGCAAAACTCTATTAGCCTTTGTCCTGCTTCATTTTGGACTCCAAGGCCAAATTTGCCTGTTACTCCAGGTATCTCGTGACTTCCTATTTTTTCATTCCAGTCCCCTACAATGCAAAGGACATCTCTCTTGGATGTTAGCTCCAGAAGGTCTTGTAGGTCTTCATAGAACGTTCAACGTCAGCTTCTTCAGCATTAATGGAATTACTGGGAGTTGATATACTACTTAATAAATGATAGGGAGTAGGCAAAAAAGGCATCTTCTGAATAACAGGTGACTTGAACGAGGCACTTATGGGAGAACAAATAACACTTAGGAAGGATAAATGGTACCTTAGGAGGATATATAGGAGTTAGGGGAGTTTTGTGATAATGTCTGTTTGGTGCTTTTTCCAAAAAAAAAAGTCTTCCAAGACTTTTTCCACAAAGCAAAGCAAAAATAGATAGATTGGTAGATAGGTAAAGATAAGGTGAAAAGTCTTAGGCAAATCTTATTTACCCAGAGGAACTTTCTCTAATTTTAACACTGTCTCCAAAAGTAAATCAAAATTCAATTAAAACTGACTGAAATGCATTCCTTTCTATAGTTGAATAATACACAGCTTCTTTCTCCATTCATCTGTTGATGGACATCTAGGTTACTTCCGTGTCCTAGCTACTGTAAGTAGTGCTGCAATGAACACTGGGGTATATGTGTCTTTTTGGAATTTGCTGTATGATGCAGGGAACCCAAAGTTCGTGCTTTTTGACAACCTAGAGGGGTGGAGTGGGGAGGAAGGTGAGAGGGAGGTTCAAGAGGGAGGGGCCATACGCATACCTATGACCAATTCAGGTCAATGTTTGGCAGGAACCATCACAATATTGTAAAGTAATTATCCTCTAATTACAAATAAAAATTATAAAAAGTTAATTCACTTAAAAGGCAAAAACTCAGGCAAATCTTATTTCTCCATGAGGAAAGGCCTATGAATCTGTGCTTAAAGTTACATATAGTAAGTTTTATGCCACTATTAACAACTGTAACACATCAAAACATTGACGGAAGCCATAACAGCTGTATCTAAATCTTTAGGTCTATATATAGTGATAAAAACTGGAAAATACCAAAAAGCTATCAATAACACTACTAAATATTAATGACAAGACTGGCTCTTTGGGTGCTGTTTAAACAGCTGGTATTAGGGCTCAGTGTAAGTTTGTAAAGGGCATCCCTGGTGGCACAAATGGTAAAGAATCCACCTGCAATGCACGTGACCCGAGTTTGATCCCAGGGTCTGGAAGATCCCCTGGAGAAGGGAATGGCTCCCCACTCCAGTATTCTTGCCTGGAGAATTCCATGGACAGAGGAACCTGGTGGGCTACAGTCCATGGGGTCGCAGAGTCAGACACGATTGAGTGACTAACACTATCACTTAGAATATGGAAAACTCAACAGTGCTGATACTTAAATCTGCTAAAAAGTAAGTTAGATGCAGAGAAACATCACTTAAAATGCTATATAAATTTTCATCATACACACATAATACAAAAATATTTTCCTTTAATAAAGATTTTCTCATCATGTTTAATGGGAAACAACGAAATGGCATGGAAATGGTCCAGTAGAGAAACTTTTACTGTTTATCTTTCTGAATCATGTATTTTTCCTTCCAAATCTGTATATCTTGTTCTTCTGTTTACAAAAGTAGGTCATCACACACATTTGACCCATCTGTAGATCCCCGAGAAGACACTCTAAAGGCATCAGATGCAAACTGAGCATCAACTGAAAGAAAAGGAAAGAATTATATTCTTTACCTAAAACACTTGGGTTAACTAAGATTAGTAAACAAACAAAAAACCCTGAGACCTTTCCTAGTATTCTGAAAAATGAAATATATCTATAGATGACACAACACAAAATACTAATCAAGAGTACAATTTTCTAATCTGCTTATGGTCGCATGTGGGGCTGAGTATCAGAGCTCCTGGTTTTCTCATTCTTCATTCATGTACTCAGGCAATTGAATTGATGAATACTCATGTATTCATGCAAAGGTTCTGTGACAAGCGCTGGAATTACAAGATGAAGGTGACCCAGTCCACCCTGAAAAATGATATGCCCTAAACTGGAAAAACAGACAAACAGGCAATTTCCATACAGAGTCACAAATACTAAGATATAAAAGACGGCACAAGGAACACTCTGGAGGGGAAGCCAGCTTTGTGTCAATACTGCCAGCTTTTTGGTGGAGGTGACATGTATGTAGCTACCTGAAGGACGGGAAAAAGTGCAAGAGACGGAGGGGAGAAGCCCGTACAGAGACCGGAGGTGAGCAAGCAAATGTGTGGGGTCCTACACAGTCTGGCTGGTTAGATGCAGAGCTAAGCGGCAGAGTAAGCTGGTAAAGAGATAAGGCCAACTACTTTGGCAGGACCCAAATTGACGTGGGTGTTTGGAGCATTTCCTGAGGGTAAAAGATAAACTGGTGCTGTATCTAGTGACAGAGAAATTTTAAAGTCACCACCAAGTGACAGCTACACAAACGTGACTGCTCGAGTCTGGGTTTCCTAGCCTTAACCACTACCAGACACTTGAGAAGCTGATGAGCGGCACGTTTTCTGAGAATCGTGTCAGGGTGTAGGAAGACAGCTCCACAGGGATGGAGGAAGTAGAAGAAGGATACAGCTAGAAATAAAAAGAAATACACAGACCTTCAGAGACTGTTTTTCAAGCTATGGTACATGATGGATAAATGGAGAAGGATATTTTTCACTATGACTGCTCATGCTTTCACATTTTTCATTAGCTATGTATATAAAACCATATTTAACACAGCATCTGTTATCCAAACAATGGCAAGAGACGCCATTTATTGTTTACCGTGTATTTCAGAAATCAATGTCTAAATTTAATTCATACATTTTGGCAACATACCTTCTCTTAGTGCTCTAGCTATACTCCTGTCCAACTCCCGCCGCATCTGAAATAAGTCAAATATTTATCTTTAAGATAAACAAGTTATATGTTTATAACTTATTAAATGTGACTTTTAAGTAATACTTTTAGAGACTAGACCTAACCTGAAGACTACCTCAGTAGAAAAAAAATCACATAAATAAAAGAAAATGAATTCCTACTTATTCTGCTTATAGATAACACAGAACATATATATGGAATGCTATTTAGATTAATCTGATAAAAAGTACAATAAATATCAGTCTATCGAGTACACATAATTTCAGAGAATTAGGGAATGACCCATAATCCTCGGAATGACCCACAAGATTACTATCTTCTCCCCTAAAAGCTCCTGGCCTAAATATGTACTTCCGAGACTTTATTTTGATTTCTAGGTGAGGATCCTGTTCAAATGGAGGAAGTAGTTTGAGTCGAATGTTAATAAGGAGAACACATCTGTGATTTTCTTTAAATTTTTCCATTTAACGAAAACACAGAAAGGTGAGAAAATTATATACAAGAAATCAATGTGCCAGCAAGATTTAATTCTGAAGACGTTTAGCAAGAAGGATTCTCTCATCAGTGTTAGTTTCCAAACTACGTCCCATAGAAGGGGAAGGTCCCCCAGGCGTCACTGCAGGGTTGAGGAACAGAGAAGTCACAGCTGCAGGGGCTCTGCCCACTCTTGAGCTAAACGGTTCTATACTTGTCTCCACTTTATGTAACACGGTTCCACGCAGAAGTTTTTTTTAGAAGAAAGGTTGTTTTCTTTGCAGAAAAAACTTTTGTAAGATATGAGAATCATTGATTTACTCAAAGTTCCTAACTCTACAAAAGAAGTAACAAAGCCAGTGGCATTCTTACTGAGTCCTGTGCCAGCTACTTCCTCAGGTTAAGGAAAAACACATAGATTTTTAACTATAACATGGACAAAATGAATATATAAATCCTTCTTATGTAATTAAACAATGCTTGTGGCATGACATGACTTTCTAACTAAATTATGTGCTTTAAATGCATAAATAAGAATAACTCAATATCAAACTCCTATTTGTAGCAGTTGATATAGTTAATTTAGAAAGGATAAATATTTTTTAAAAACAGGACAGGGAACTTGAAGGAGAAAATCTTTATTTGAATCAAGCAGGCCAAAACTGAAGAGATTCGTCTTTAAAAGGATGTTCATTTCCTCCAGATAAAACCTGGTAAACTAAAATCAGTCAACAATGAATTATCCACATTTTGGGTTATTTAGAACAAAATTTAAAACACGCAACAGATCTCTCTTTACTGTCTACTGCTGCTGCTAAGTCGCTTCAGTCGTGTCTGACTCTGTGTGACCCCATAGACGGCAGCCCACCAGGCTCCGCCGTCCCTGGGATTCTCCAGGCAGGAACACTGGAGTGGGTTGCCATTTCCTTCTCCAATGCATGAAAGTGAAAAGTGAAAGGGAAGTCTCTCAGTCATGTCCGACTCTTTGCAACCCCATGGACGGCAGCCTACCAGGCTCCTCTGTCCATGGGATTTTCCAGTCAAGATTACTGGAATGGGGTGCCATTGCCTTCTCACTTGTGTTTAGGGGTAGATAAACTGCGGTGGGTGCAGCAAAGCTCGGAAATGATTATGAACCACTGCCAAAGTGAAATCAATTAGAAAGTAAGTCAAACATCTTAAAGTATACTTTCAGTTACTAGGCAATAAGATTTCATTTCTAAAGCAGAATTTCAATGCAGCTTTTCAAGAAATTTAAAAAGTATCTCTTGAAAATGAGAGATCTAGGATAAAAAAATCATTAAATGTCTCCTTGATTAGCACAGTTAATGACGGCTTTTACTTAGTGTGCATAAGTCAAATAAATAACTCAGAAGTTCACCAAATTACAAACAAGGATCATTAATATCAGAAATCTGAAACCCAGTGGAAAAAAGATAATAGAACTAACCTTGGTCAAGTAAGTCTCCATGCTATTATTCGAAGGGCGTGGAACTGAGGTAGAAAACCTTAAGTTTGCTCTTGGAGTAAGATTTCCGTTGAGCACTACAGGATTATTGAAATTTCCAACACAAGGGGGCTCCAGGACTGGCCTCGTGCTAACAGTGTTGAAGAAAGATCTGTTCTGCTGCTTCTCCACCTGAAGTTTGGCACTGACCACTGCCAGCCTCTGATGAGTCCTGGGTAAGATGGAAAACACCAATTTCATTCATGTTTCCCTAAATTATCTGCATTTTTTAAGTTGCCATATAGTAAATGGAATTCCCATTAAATTATTTGAACACTGAAAACACAGAGCAGACCTCCTGTAAACAATAACAGTTGTAACCTTGCTCTAAAGAAGTACACATGTGTCTGGGGCTCCTCAAGTAACAAGGCACAGTTGGGAGAGGAGAGAAAGGGCATCAGAGAGAAAGGGAGGTGGTCTCACACGGACACCTGCTGCCTCTGGGACAAACCTGCCTCCAGGAAACAGTTCAGGGATGAAGAAACACCCCATCCCACAAAGCCACGTTCAAGTGCTTCCTTTCACCACCCTTGTATACATGTTTCACTCATGACCTCAGAGAAATTCAGCTTTTGGCTCTGAGGTATCACCTAGAGCCACAATCACAAGGGAGGACGAGAAAGTCAAAGGGTAAGGCTGAAAAGAGCTAAAACAGCCCCAGGAACAATTACAAGTATCCCCTGCTTTTCCAAAGTTCACTTTATGTTACTTCACTTCTACGAAGGGCCTATGTCAGTACCTGTTTTTGATGATCAAAAAAAAAAAAAAAATCTGAAGACAATTTCTGGTCTCATTTAAAAAGCCAAAACTCTAAACAGTGTTCAGTGTACGTTTTACAGTGAGAGGCATCGCACTCCCCAAGCAGGGAGACTGGCCGCACTGAGCTCCTTCCCGGGAAGCCACACCCCACATCTCAGCATCAAGTCGCCACAGCCCTAAGCCCCGTCTGGGAGCACTTGTGCTTCACTTGTGCATATTCATTTCATGTATCGACTAGCAGAATGTGTCCTCAGGTCCCTGCTTCTTTGCTTTATGCTGCTTTGGCTTATGAAAGGCTTCCTAGGAGCGCTCTGCTTTCAGATAGTGGGGAAGCCTGGACTGGGCACTGCCGGTGGGATCTGCCCTTTCCATCCTCCACACCCCTCACTCGGGTCACTACATTACTTTTAGCCACTTTGTGACTTACCCTGCCTCTAACCCATGTGTTCATTTCCCCTATTTCATAAGCACGCCTGTACATAGTGCGGGAAGCCTTGACACAGTGCTAACAGTCGGTCTTAGGGCGCCCCCTTAGCAGTGGCCAGCTAGTTAGCTTTCCCTTCCTACGAGTCTCACGTCCCCACTTGGGGAACACATGTATACTTGTGGCGGATTCATTTTGATATTTGGCAAAACTAATACAATTACGTAAAGTTTAAAAATAAAATAAAATTTAAAAAAATTAGGCTTTAGGGACAAATCAATGAACTAAATTTTGTTTCTGTGATTCTGTGTTTTGACTTACTTGTCTAGTTTATCTTCCAATGACTTTATGAGTTCACATTCTACTAGGTAGAGTTGCTTATATTTTTCCAACTCTGCTTTATTAGAATCTTCTTGCAAACTTTTCATTTTGGAGAGTTCAGATTCCAAGTCTTTAATTCTGACTTCCATCTGTTGAAATCCAGCTTGTGTCTAAGGCAAATTGAAAAAGATAACATTTTTAAAATAATCATTAACCTGGAAAATTATATTTATTCCCTTTAGTTTTGAGTCAGTGATTCAGAGAGCGATTTCAAGGGTGAAAAAAAAAAAAAAGAGCGGAAGTTTAAAACAATTATTGTTAATGTGAAGTGAATTAAATCTGAATTATAAAATTAAAGTGGAATCACTGTTACAGTAGTACTTATATAATCTGATAATGTAAAGAATAAGAGGATCAACTTAAAATTTTAAAAATTGAACAAGATAATTTAAGAATAATTCAAGAGGATGGTACCAGTTCTAAACCACAATATTTTCTTTTCTTCTTAATGGTCTTGTTTTTTACCAATTGGTCTTATAAGTAAAAGGATTCTCTAGTGAGAATCATTCTGAAAGGTCAATTTAGTGATAACTGTGATGGAAACTGAAATATTAAAAGGGAAAACAAGCGCTCCCCTTCCTTCCAGAAATCTACAAAACTAACTGCTCTAAGGGAGGCAGAGGAAACACCTACGCGGTACACATCCAAAATGTACTGTGCAGGGAGAGTGAACTCAAGCACAGGACAGACCAACAAAGTAATCTGCAAAACATGGTGACTTCTCTTAATTTCTCTACGAGATCCTGTCTCGCTCTTTCTTCACTCTCCTGTTGATATTGCTCTACTTGACCGTGTTCTATCATATTCACTTCTGTATGACTTCTGAGGGTCACTACTTCTTGTTCCAACTTCTTTCTCCTCTCTAGTTTTTTACATTTCTTTTGCACTAGTTTCATAGATAATAACTCCTGTTGAAAAACTTGATTTTTTGCATCCAGGTGCAGACCTTTTGAAGATGCAGTTTCCAGCTCTGCTGGAAAATCATCAGTCTTTAAGAATAAAAGGATACTGTTTGCTAATGAAGAAAGTGGACTGAGCACAGCCTAACTCAAACCCAGGATGAAATAAATACGATGGTATCTGTATTGTAGAATGTAGGACCAGGGATTACTCAGAGAATCAACACCCAGCAAGGGTGTTCACTTGTGCTGGTGACCACTTGGTTCTCCAGGTACAAGTGGGTCTCCCACGCTCAGCCCTGGGGGGCGCTCAGCGGGGCTGCAGCTGAGTGTGGGCAGCTGATGATGGTGAAGCTGCCCCTCCTGCTCTTTCTCCTGTGGCTGCAGCTCGGGCAGGAGCTGCAGAGAGAGCTCCCCAACTCTCACAGGTGGGCTCAGTTTTCCTTGTTTGGAAGCTCCAGCCTTCCCTGAGTGAAAATATTTTGAAAGCACTTGATTGTCTAAGATATCACTTTAAATCATGATATTGCTCAAGAAGCATTAGGGAGTAAAGCATTCTTTTTTGTGTTGATGGCAGATATTTGTGATAACACTGCACTTTTTAAAGGTGAAACTTTTTCCAAGTATTTTTCCCTTATTGAAAAAAAAATTTTTTTTTCTAATTAGTCTAAAATAACACAGTAAAGCAAAATTTGCCTTGGAAATAGACTTTGTCTTAAAACTCAAACAAGCATTTGACAACATAATAGAAATCTTGCTTCTGCTAACACATTCCAATTTTATGAAAAAATGATTTATATAAAAATGATTTCTCTCTCATTGCCCAAGGCTTCAGAGGCTAAAAGGAAAGGCAAAGGAGCGGGCAGGTGAAAAATGCAGATCAAGTTGGGATTTTGGCAGTTGGGATATGCCAAGAAGAGGTGTTTTTTAAAAATATTTATTAGGCTGTGCTGGGTCTTAGTTTCAGTATGCAGGATCTAGTTCCCTGACCAGGGATTGAACCCAGACCCCCTGCACTGTGAGCACTGAGACCCAGCCACTGAACCACCACAGAAGTCCCAAGGTTTTGGTTTTTGGGGGGTTTTTTTCCCCTTCAGTTTATGTATTTCGGTAAGGTGCTTTTCAGTCTCAGGACAATAGTTGTTATTTTGAGAAAGAGATTGAGTGAATTGGAGACTTGCCTAGATACCAATTTTAGGAAGACTTTGCAGAAATCAGATCAGCAGTGAACAGGTGGTGATTAAGTTGGGAAAAAAAGAGAAGAACAAATATTTAACAGAAATATTATCCTATTCTGGCAGAAACAGCCAGTTAGAGAAGAGTCTGGACTCTGCTCTCAATCTAGAAGGTCTTGATGGAAAGTAAGGAGTTTATAAACAATGAGATCAGGTTGCCTTTTGTGTTTATTAGTCCCTGTTCTACCATTATTTACCCAGGAAAATTTAATTCTGTTTTGATGACTCTTGCCTCTTATAGTTTTCTTTTTTCTTCAAATCCTCAAGTAAGAGAAGGAATTGGCCATGTGGGTGAGAGATGAGACTGGAATGTTTGCTGTGCTAATTCTCAGCTAGAGTGTGCTGGTGAAAACCCCAATCACTTGGGAAAGTTTATAAAAAAATTTACAAGCCTAGGCTGTTCCCTGAAGATTTTGATGAAATAAATCGAGGAAAGCCTGGACATGTGTATTTAGAAATATTTCCTTGAGATTCTGATACGATCCTTAGTGAAGAACTGTGGAGTGATTAAGGATAATTTCTAAGTGCACCTATCTCAAAAATAAGTAATCGATAGAAGAGTTGGAGTTTGATCAATGCTGGCTACTTCCATCAGCTCCCTCCTTTGCAACAATATTAGCCAGACTTTTTCCTCTGCCTCTGTGATTGAGAAGTTAAAAGGAATATTTTTGGCAAAATCTATTGGCTTGAATAATATAACTCCTTTTTCTTCCAACCACTAATTATTCAGTGACACTCCAAGAGTCTTTAGAGATTTGCTCATGGCGAAGTCACTTCGTCTGTAGAGTCTGACCCTTTAAGAATTTTATACCTTCTGCTATCAACCAGGTCATTAGGTCAACAGATGTTTGTTACCAACAGTGTTTTCCTGACTGCAGTAATAGTAACTCGTGAGCCTTCTTTTGGTGTCAGCAGGACAGACTCTTGCAGTGCGTGTGTTAGATTTGCTGAGCCCTGGCATAAGCAAGACGACAGCTTTAAACATCAAAACCCATGAAGTTAGTACAGATGGGGATTCTTTTAATGATTTAGTTTCAGCAGTCTTAGGAACTCATTATCCATTTGGTTAATAATCTGGGAGAATTCTAGAAATAGATTGTAGTTTTAACAAGCAGTGGAAACATTCTTAAAGTGGGAATTTTGAGTCTTGTTTTTTAAATTTATTTTAATAAAATTATGAGTCAACAGCAATTTTTATTACATATTGAGACCCACTTTTCTTGTGAAACACATGATACTAAAAGGAAAGCTTTCACATACAAATATTTGCTTTATGCCCACCTGTTTGGAAACGGCAAAACGTGAAACCACAAGTGGGCTACAGAGCAAATGTGGTCCTTGGATATGTTTAGCTTACCTACCTCCACAGACTGAGTCAACATTTAAAACTTGGCAAACTCATGCGGAAGTCTGCATTTCAGGCTTCTTGGAGAACTCAATCTGGTCCCCCTTGAGCCCATTCTACTGTTTGCTCTGCGTGTGGAGGCCGCCCCTGTTTGCTCTGCGTGTGGAGGCCTCCCCTTCTGTATGGGGCGTGTGTTCACAGGTTTGCCAGCCTCACCTGGCTTTTTCACTTACTCAGGCCACCAGCTTTCCCTCCATAAGCATTTGAGTTTCCAATTCTTGTTTTATAGTTTATTTTGATAACTATTTCAAGATTTTAAATACAGTCGAATTAATGTATAATTGATTTCATATTTTAAAAGAATTTCTTAAGGATGGGATTGAATTTTTCAAATTAGAATTTTAAGTTGGTTGTGGCAGTTTCACACTGAATGAGTCTCCCAAACACACAGGATTATGAGAGAGAGCGCAGGGAGAATTCACGGAAGAGCAACTCCCTGAGAAAACGCTGAGTGCATATTTATTGGTAACTTACATTCTGAAGGAGATCAGCCCTGGGATTTCTTTGGAAGGAATGATGCTAAAGCTGAAACTCCAGTACTTTGGCCACCTCATGCGAAGAGTTGACTCATTGGAAAAGACTCTGATGCTGGGAGGGATTGGGGGCAGGAGGAGAAGGGGACGACAGAGGATGAGATGGCTGGATGGCATCACTGACTCGATGGACGTGAGTCTGAGTGAACTCTGGGAGTTGGTGATGGACAGGGAGGCCTGGCATGCTGCAATTCATGGGGTCGCAAAGAGTCAGACATGACTGAGCGACTGAACTGAACTGAACTGAACTGACCTTGTAATCTTTAACTAAGAGCAGTAAAGCAAGACAGAGACCAGAACACTGGGATTAAGGAAGCTTCCTCCTGGAGGTCTGGAGGTAATTACATGAGAGTCGTCAAGAAAGGTCTTTGAAGATAAGCGGTGTTGTTCTGTGTCAAAACAGCATCTAGCTAAAGCTGACCTGTCAGGTTAACTTAAGGGCGGGGGAAGGAACAAGCAAAGGAGAATGAGTAAGATTAAATTTCAGGAGACTTTGCTGAGAAAGCAAAAAACATGGTGCCCACAGTTGGTTTTTTGGAAGAAAAAAAAAAACACAAAACAACCTTTCTCTTTGCGTGTTCATGTAGAGGATAATATTCCCATTGGAATGTCTGTAAACCTCATGAGGTTACTCCTGGTCATCCTTGGATAGGTTATGCATGCTACAGATAATATTATATAGTCCTGCCTCAGCATTGTTCCTAAAATATGCAGTTGATTTAGTAGCTGATTGATTCTCTCTGGAGGAGTGTTGAGACTAGTAATAGGGCAAGTAAATACTACAATATTCGTGATAAATACTATGATAGAAGCAAAGATCCTTGGAACCAGTAAATGTTGAAAGTGAGTTTTAGAGAATGACTCTGTGGTTCATCTTTGGAAGAGGTCGAGGAGGAGCATTTTATTAGTTATCTTTTTGAAAGACGTATTTGGCTGCACTGGGTCTAGTTGTGGCACGTAGGATCTTCAGTTTCGGCACGTGGAATCTAGTTCCCTGACCAGGGATGAAACCTGGACCCCCTGCCTTGGGAACTCAAGTCTTAGCCCCTGGACCCCCAGGGAAGGCCAGGAGGAGGAGCATCTTGAAGAGATAGAAGGCGCGCCAGGGGATGAGGAGGAGGAGCTCCCTTTTATTTACTTTCTGAATTATATGTTTAAGTTCAGAGAATCTATTGCATGATTTTCCGTTCACTTTAGAAATAGGTTAACTGTGTACATTAGAAATGGTTTTTCCTGTTTTACAGGATGACCTTACACCACTCTTACTTGCCATAAGTGAAAGGAAACAGCAAATGGTGGAATTTTTAGTAAAAAAAGAAGCAGATATACATGCGGTTGATAAGATGAAAAGGTACAGTTGTTCTTTTTCTTTTTAAAAACCTTAGTGCTGTTCTTGAGTGCTAAGATCAAGATTAAATTAATAACAGGTTTCATTTGTGATCAACACTTCATCAGTTAGGTAGAAAATCAATTATTCTGACTGGGAATCGTGAAAAACTATATAGCAGGAATATATAGCAGGATTCATATTCCTTTATAATATTGAGGGATGTCATATGCAACCTATTCTTTTTTCTGGTTGATCTTGTAGTAGCTGAGGGGTTTCATACTAGTTTCATTAGCTTTATAAAATATGGATTCTGCTTTTCAGTTTACCTTATGACAGTATTGAATTTCTTAATTATTTTATAACGATTGTTTAACCTCTACTTCGTATATATTTTTCCTTAAAAGATGCATACTAAACATAAAGGACTTGATTTTGTCTTTTGGGTGACTCTTTGCTTTCAGTTACTTTCTTTGAAATATACTGATGTTATTAGATTGCAGAAGAGTCCTTCACAGTTTAGTGACTAAGCAGCAACAAAAAAGTGATGAGTAATCCCTGTCCCCAGATACTGTGGGCTCACCAGTTTTTATCCTTTTTCATTTCTAGTACATTTTGATGTTTTCATTTTAAATGAAGGTAGAAGGAAGAATGATAGGTTTAATTGGATAAACAGTTCCTTTAACAAAGATAAGTCAGAGGTGGATGATACAGACGAAAATGATGGGCTTTAGATTCAGACTGGGTTCAACTCCTAGCTTTCCTACCTATTAGAGTTATGACCTTGGGCACAGTACTTATCATCAGCAAATAAGTTTCCTGGTATAAAAAGGCAAATAGTAATGCATCCTTCAAAGGTGGCTGTGTGTATATATAGTATTTCATTTAGTGAAGAGCACATGCTTGTCAACATCATTAAGTGCCACGGTGACTATTTTTATTTCCATTATTGTTAATATTTTTGTTTTAAGCCTGCAAATAGCCTTTGCTTAACCCAACCTCTAGCTGACTTTGAAGCATAATATATCAGACTAAGGAGGAAATGGGGGATTCGTCCTTTAAATACTCACCTGCCTCAGATAAGTGACCTCAGCATAGTTTCTTGTCCATCAAGGACTTTGTTATTATTTTTTTAAAGCATTTATTTATTTGACTGCGTGCTGTCTTAGTTGTGGGAACTCTCAGTTGCAGCATGTGGGATGAGGTTCCCTGTCCAGGGGTGGAACCTGGGCCCCCTGCATTGGGAGCCTGGAGTCATAGCCCCTGGTCCACCAGGGGAGTCCTCATCAGGGACTTTTGAAATAGTAACTGCTGCTGCGTGCCATCCCAGTGGGGCAGGAGGCTTCTTTTCCATCCCTTCATTTTAGCCATGGAAGTAATTTACAAGGATGTACACTTGAGCATGTAAATGGTCAGTTCTTCATGGAAGGGCAAGATATTAACTTGGTAAAACATATCAAACGAGCTGTTTCTGTAAGTTAACTCAACTTCCTGAGGGTGACGTCATCTCTCTGTTGTTTTAGAACCGCCCTCATACTTGCTGTCAATTATGAATGTACCGATGTAGTCAGTCTTCTCCTTCAGCGAGGTGCTGACGTCTTTTCTCAAGATGTCTTTGGACGGACTGCAGAAGAATATGCTGCTATTAGTGGTTTTAATATGTAAGTGTTTACATTAAAATGCCAGTTATCACTAAACTGCAGCCAAAAAGAATTTTAACTGTTACTTGTTACATGACCAGTGAGAGTTGTCTGTTTGGTGCAGGCAGCTTCTATCCTGTGGGGGCACCTTTCCTTAGGTCATAGGTTCCCTGTCATCCTTCCCAGAGTAGTGGGTGTCAACTTGCCTGAGATTCCATAGTTACAGTTGGCCCCCTCATGGGATCTGTTTCCTGTAAGAATGAAAATCTTCCATAGGATTTATCTGCCTCAACCATAAATGTTTTCTGAGTCTCTGCCCCATTTACCAGAAATCCTTAAATCTCAAGTAAGCTAGTTCAGAGAGGAATTTAGAAAGGTAAGCCCTGCCTAGGACTTGCCAGGATCCATTGTAAGAGTAGGGTAACGTCTTCCAAGTGAATCGGAGATGAACATGGAGATTAAGCATCATTGTCAAAAAGATCTGCTGGTTGAGAGTTTGAGCAGGTAGAGAATGGAGAGAATGGAGAGTAGCGGTCCAGGCCAGGTCTTGATTGTGATTAGTTTTCTGCACTTGGTGTGATTAGCTGCAATAATGGGGGATAATTATGTTCTCTAATGTAGTGAGTTCATATTTTATAAATAAATTTAGGTACAAATTATATAAGAGCTGAGGTTCCCTAAATTACGAACCACAAAGAACAACTGATCACCATAATTAATAACAGTTTCCTGCAACCCTTGAATGCTAAACATATAAGAAAACAGACATTGGTTTTATTTGGGATTTCAAAGTAGTTCCAGCAATAAAGTTCAAGAACAAATTATTCCATTCTGCAAGCATTTTGGGGATATATTATCCCATTAAATCCTCTTAATCCCCTTGTGAAATAAGGCAGTAAGATCCCAGTTGTGTAGAGGAAGACTTTGAACTCAAGAGAAGCAACTTTTCTAGAAACAAAGAGCGGTTGGTTACAGAACTAGGATTTGCAAGTTTGAAAGAGTTTTCATATGCCAAGCTAAATCTAGTTAATCTTCTGAGCTATATTGCCCTCAGTTCATGACTACTTCATCTTCCTTTTCTTTCTCCTTTAAATACATACTAAGTAAAACTTTGTAGAACTTAGAAACTTGAAATGTATGGAACAATTGTAGTTTTGATATTATCGCTGACATTGTCTGTCTGAAATAATCTAAGAATTTAACATATTTTGTAGTTGTTTTTCATATTAGTGTTAAAATATTATTTATCACATTTTTAACACATAGCATTTGCGAACTGATCTCTGAATATAAAGAAAAAAGGCCTAAAACTACTCCCAAAAAAAGCAACCCAGGTACGTCATCTGATAATAATGAATTACTCTTGGTGATTCTACCATAGATAAAGTAGGAGTGAGGAAGTTTCAATAATGAAAGAACTATGATAAAATTAGTGTAAAATGCACGTGTATTTTATTTTTAAATTAATTTCTTAATAGTCTAGTATTCAGAATTGTTAAAGAAGTTAATTGTAGGTAATTTAACATCAGAGACAGTATTGTCTGAAAAGAATTCCATGTATTTAATCACAGCCGCTAAAATCCTGTATTAGATTTTTGTGTAAATTAGAAAAAATGTTTGTTAGTATGATATATATTTCATCTATAATCATATTATAACAAATTGGACTTCTTATAAAAGTGGAACTTTAACTTTTACAAATAGTTTGCATTTAGTGAATGAATAGTTATTAGTTACTGTGTAGTGATTAGTCTCATTAAAAAAGTTACCATCATTTAAACTGGGAACCTCAACAATCCCTTCCTGGTAGGATAAGAAATGATAAACAGTAAGAACTGCAATGCTGAGCCAGTGTGCAGCGTACCAGGAAGAGATTACTTTCGAAAGATACCTTGGAATAGTACAGATCAGAAAAGCAATGCCTAGTTGAGAACCACCGGTTATTTTGCCTATTGTACCAACAAGGTCTCTATTACCACCTTTATTCCTCACAGATCCAAAAAGAGTGAGATAGGTTGGCTTCATTAGAACCAGATGTTTCCTTCTGTGTGTTGGATGATTGTCACGATAGTATAGTTTTGTAAGCACAACATGTTCTGTTGCCATTCTTTAAAAGATTATCATAATAGATTTTCAAATAGATCAACTTGGGACTCTGCAGATTCTAATAAAAGACCCAAAACACTTCACATTAGCAAAAACACCACTATGTCCCCTTGATGTGGCATCTAGCACATTGTACAAGCTGTCTGAGAACACCTTTAAACTTAGTAGACCTCTAATCAAAAGGGGCTTCCCAGATGGCTCAGTAATAAAGAATCTGCCTGGCAATGCCTGAGATACTGGTTTGATCCCTGGATCGGGAAGATCCCCTGGAGAAGGAAATGGCAACCCACTCCAGTATTCTTGCCTGGGAAATCCCATGGACAGAAGAGCCTGGTGAGCTACAGTCCATTGGGTCGCAAAGAGTTGGACACGACTCAGTGACTGAACAACAACAACATCCATCAAAGAACTTCTGTAGGTTAGAGAAGATACAGAGATGACATAGAGTCTTGGTCTTCGATATGCTCAGAACAGAATAGAGTTGTCCCTGGTTACTTTCTATAGTTTTCTAAACAGACTTTTCAAGGAAATCATTCTTATTTATTTGCTCATTTGTTCACTGAAGAGATAACTATCAAGTGTCTTTTACGTACCAAGCATTGTTCTGATGTTACAGGGTGCAAACATTTAAAAATCACTGCCCCTGCCCTCCAGGCTTGAGCTTGGAGGACCCCTCTCCCTCCATGTGAGTCATCCCTCCAGCATCAGATCATGATGACACATGTGAAATGTTGTCCAACAGCACCAGAGTCTGTAGCTCCTTCCATCCTTCCCTTCCTCCCCTTATTCATCAGCTTAGGATCTGATGATGAATGCCTTCCAAGCTGAAAAAGCATTTCTATCAACATTTGCCATATAATGGGCAGGATTGATATAATGATATATCCCTCAGTAGAACAGAGCACTGTTTAGACCATCCTGCTCTAGGTGGTCCAGATACCCTTGAACAATGGAAGGAAATAGTCTCAAGAGAGTGTACTTTTCACATGTATTAGTACGTATACACATATATTTAAAACAGTAAGAAGTTCCGCTTGTGTGTACCCTACTGCCTGCTCACCACAAGTCTAGTCCTCATCCCCACCACCCAGCTGACCCCCTTCACCCATTTGCCCTCCCCCACCTCCCTTTCAAGAGATCATCCTTTCTAAATCTGGAATCACTACATCTCTCATACTTCTCTTACATCTGGAAAGAGGGCCAGGAAGACTTTGTTTCCTATGTTTTCCCACGCTCTGAAGTTCAGTGCCTGTGGACCAAGCTTCCCTGTGAGAGGGCGTTTTCATCCTGAACTGAAGAGCCAGAGAATTTGTGTTGTGTCCCAGCAAGACACCTGTTCCTCTGTTCACTGCTCCAGGCAATGGAAGTCCAGGAACACTGTGCTGTTTAAGCGTGCTCTTGTCAGCTTATCGTACTGATTCTATTAATGGTGCAGTATCATTTTCTGTCAGTCTCCAGGAGTTTGGTTAGGATTATGGTCATTGTAAACAGCAGTTCTTCCTTCTTTCTTTCTGTTCTACATTTGATGACTATAAGGAGAGCAATGGTTCTTCGGTATTAGTGGCCCATGAGGATAATACGATCACTACTCCCTCTAGTGTGGTCTCCAGGTGTGGTCCCAAAGGAATACTTTTAAACAAAACATCAGTCTTGAGGTTTTAATCGTCTGTATTTTTCTTTTGTTGATTTAAAATGTGTCTTACTTTTTCTTTAATAGCGGCTAAGAGTTCTAAAGAAGACTCTTTAAGCAGGTAGGATTTAACGAATTTTTTAAAATTGTACGTGTTACTAAGAGAACACACAGAGAAGAGAAGCTAATGTTTGTTGAGTGTTCTACTCTGGGTTAGAGACTGCATTATGTGCTTAACATTTGTGACCTCATAGAGTCATCAGAACAGCTTTGTAAAGTAACTGCGTCCTATTTTACGTAATTAGGCAACTGGTTTGGGGAGGTTGATGAATGAACCATGATTCCATGGTTAAAATGAGTTGACCTATGATTTGACAGCTGGCCTGCCTGGCTCCAACATCCACTCTCCTGTCCCTCAGCAGAGATTGAGAAGTACCCGTGTAGCATATAAGTGAAACATATAAATTATTTCTTTGACTTGTGTCCATTTTAAGTTTTAGACATTGCGGGGAACTCCTGTATTCCTTTACAGTGAAGGGGAGGAATGGGGCCTTCTCCATAAGTGATTTCCCTGCTGAAGGACCAAGACTGCCATTTTTGATGGACACAGTTTAGGCTCTGAACCAGGGACAGACAATGGAGAAGGAGCAGTATGTCCTTCTGCTTTAAGTCACCAGGTTTATTGCAGTTTGGGCAAACAAAAGTTACGTCAGTCCATCAGTTAGATTTTCAGTTCAGCTATTAGGACTTGGTGAAACCATATTATTTTCAGGCTCTGCCAATATATTGGCTGTCAGTCTTTATTATGGAAACTAAGAATGAGTCTTACCTAGATATGTCCTAGGTTGGGAGAGATGGAAGCAGAAATAGGTAACTAAAATCTCTTTTGGAGACTTCTCTGGGGGTGCAGTGGTTAAGATGGTTAGTAAGACTTCTCCTTCCAATGCAGGTGGTATGGGTTCAATCTCTGGTAGGAGGAGCTGAGATCCCACATGCCTTGGGGTCAAAAAGCCAAAACATAAAACAGAAGCAACATGGCAACAAATTCAATAAAGACTTTTAAAATGGTCCACATCAAAATATCTTTCAAAAAATGTTTTAAAACAGAGGCCAAATTTTAATTATGTCAAGAAACTTCGTTTACTACATAGATAGCCAAACTTTCACTTGCTTCTTTTTTTTTTTTTTTTCATTTAGAGAAATGAACTCACTCATTTTCATTGTGTTTATGCTCTAAAGGTTTTCCAACAAACCTGGTGTGGATTCATGGCCTACATCAGATGATGACGTCTTAGGTTCTGAAACCAAGGTAAAGTGGTCTCTTGTGAAATTAGTTTTCATGCTCTGAATTCAGTTTCATGTAGTGTTTACTCTTAAATTCAGCAATGGTGTCCCTCTCACTGTTTTATGTTTGTAATGGAAAGTTCTTCAGGGCAAACTATTTTATAAAAATATGACTAGTTGATTTTTTTTTTTATTTTTAACTTTGCTAAATACTGAAGGTGGGGTGAAGAGAACAATGGGCTGGAAAATATAGAGTGACAGGAAAATTGTATTGGGAAAAGCTTTCCCACAGTGAAGGAAATATGAATTTTGGTCAAGGATAGAGTCTTACTGTGAATTTTAAACCATAAGGACATGACTTTTGCAACACTCATAGTGATGTCTTTAGTGGATATAATTACTTATTTTAATAATCATGGAATCTTCCTGGAGCCTTTCAGTTCCAAAACTATATAGCATATATCATCTACTTGCCCCCCCCCGACTACCCACCACCCCTGGACACTTTATTTTGGTTTCTTGGCATTGGCAACCCTCTCCAGTACTCTTGCCTGGAAAATTCCATGGACACAGGAGCCTGGTAGGCTGCAGTCCATGGGGTGGCAAAGAGTCGGACACGACTGAGTGACTTCACTTTCACTTTTCACTTTCATGCATTGGAGAAGGAAATAGCGACCCACTCCAGTGTTCTTGCCTGGAGAATCCTAGGGACGGGGGAGCCTGGTGGGCTGCCGTCTATGGGGTCGCACAGAGTCGGACACGACTGAAGCGACATAGCAGCAGCAGCAGCAGAGTTGTTAGGAGGGCCTTTTTTTTTTTTTTTTTTTTTTCTTTCTCTGTTTCTGTCTTGGCTCTGCATTAAGACTAAAATAAAAGTTGAAGTTACAGAGATTTAGAAATTAAAATTCTGTTTCTCCAAAATCCATATTATAAAGGGATTCCACTGTGTTTTCTCAAGCATTCCATTAAGAGTATATTCACAACTCTTCATCTCATTGAAGAATGCATGTTTGCCTAAAATAATAGCCAGCTATAGAAGCGGCTTCCCTTCCTTGTGGCTCAGACAGTAA
Source organism: Bos indicus x Bos taurus (assembly GCF_003369695.1). Taxonomy (NCBI): domain Eukaryota; kingdom Metazoa; phylum Chordata; class Mammalia; order Artiodactyla; family Bovidae; genus Bos; species Bos indicus x Bos taurus. The sequence continues at coordinate 65,808,277 of NC_040088.1, read as the reverse complement.
AGAATCTGCCTACAATGCAGGAGATCTGGGTTCAATCCCTGGGTTGGGAAGATCCCCTGGAGAAGGAAACAGCTACCCACTCCAGTATTCTGGCCTGGAAAATTCCATGGACCATATAGTCCATGGGGTTGCAAAAAGTCGGACACCACTGAGCAACTTTCACTTCATAGAAGCAGAGACTTTTAATAACCGTAAGATAAAACTTACAACTTGAGATTTTTTTTTCTATTGTAGTTTTAAAAAAACCTACTCCAAGTTCTTGTGTCACATTCTAAAACTTCAGATTTCAGACATTTTGTATTACTGTGATTGAAGTATTCATCTTATAGCCCCGTATCAGTGTAAGCTAGTGGAGTTCAGGAAACAATTGTGCATCTCCTGGAGCATGTAGCATAGGTCTCGAGTGTAAGAATCATGTTAATAGTTTTTGAATGTGAATAAATGAAGAGAGAAATGGTATCCTATATAATGTTACAGGTAATATAGTTCAGTTGAGTTATGTTGAGGAAGGAGGTCCTGCATAACAAGGAAATAAATAAGAAATACGTGAAAAGTAAAAGGTTATAGTATTTTTTTCAGTGTCCACCAACTGTGAGATGAGAATTTTAGGTTAAAATTTTTGACCTTTTTAGCCCCATCTTGTGTTCCATTAAATGTTTCTTTTCAAGCCATACATTCTCCTCAGAATTTTGATTACCAGTTCTTTTTCCCAGTAAATAGTTAGGAATATTTCTTAATCAATTTTTCTCTCTCTCAAGTAATACTTTACAACATTCAGGTAGTGATAGATGACCATGTGTGGCTAAGCAAATGACATTTTTTATAGTGGCAAAATTCAACTCTAATATGGTAGTATTTATAAACAAAAAGTTTTAGAGTAATACTGACCGCTATACTAGGGATATATTATGAACAAAAGCCTCTGTCTTAAATATATGCTTTATATACAATGTATGTTGATATTTTCATAAAATTTGAAGAACAATATAGATGCATAATTTATATATTAATAAAAGCATATAAAACAGAGGCTTTGTTCATAGTATATCCTTAAGAATACTGATATATTACTGATCTATTGTATATGAATTTTAAATATATGTGTTTTTCCACAAACCTTATTATACTTATTTTTTTTCCTTAAGTTTGTACTTGACTAGGAACGTCTCTCTCTTTGCTTTCTTTTCCTCCCCCACCTCTTTTTTTTTTTTTTTTTTTTACTGTTAACCTAATTTTTCCTTGCAGAATACTTTTCTTCAGTGTCTGTTCTTTCAGTCCATCTCTCTGTGCCTCTATTGTGAACATGTTTGATTATGGCTTTCTGTTTAGTGTGTTTGTGGCTTTCATTCACGATCATTTCCCTACAGGTTTACTCTTGGTTTTTTTTTCCCTTTTTCTTTGAAAGAACCAAATTGGAACAATCATTTGTCTTTAGTTGTTTAACAAACAGAATAGAAGTAGCTTATACTGTTTGTGCTTGTAACCTATCTAAATAAGGTTCTACTAAAATCTAAACTTTCATATTTCCCTTCCCAAGTGATAATTCATGCATATAGAAATCATGCAAGCATATGTCAAAGTATAGCAATTAATTTAAATGTCTTAGTTTTTCATTAGTACTCTAAACTGCCAGGGATAAATTTTTTTTCTAGAACATTTTGGTAGAGAAATAACCTAGTGGGTGTCATAGTATTTGTACAGCAGTCAATTAGGGGTAAGGAGAGGAACATCTGGGGTTTCTGATGTCATCTGTCATAATGCTTACCCTATGAGAAGGTTAGTCAGTGGCAGAACTGGGTTTTGAATCCACATCTGAATGACTCCAGAGCCTGTGTTCTTTGTGTTAGATCATATAGTAATGGGGGAGGTTATAATTCTTTTATTCAAGTTGATACTTGTTATTCATCAAGCTCTTATTTTCTTCTCCAGAAGAAACCAAAACCAAACTTAGCAAAGCTAATGAAGGCTTTTCAGCAATCCAAGAGAAACCGTAAGTTATTTGAAGACTGTCCTCCTGGTGTTATTCACTGATTTGAAATGACACAGGTTCTCATGTACTCTCCCCTGTTTTCACTGTATTAGAAACAGAACATGGCATTGTGAGACGAGAGAGTACCAACTTCTCTGAGAACAATAATTCTGATAGTGAAATTGAAGATGTGGTTGAAACCCTTCCCAAACCATCACCTGGAGTCCAGGGCTTCTCTCATCCTGCCTTCCCAAGGCCTGATCCTCTTCAAAAACCACTCAAGACTCTAGCAGGCCTTGGTCTTGCAAAGGTAAGTTGTTTTGTTTTTAACTCTTTTTTCCCCTGTACTTTTTTACACACCATTCCCTTGATCCTTATGATGACAAAAAGCATCCCACCGCAGAAATGGAAGACTTCAAAGTCATGATACAAAATGATGTGATAATAAGAGCAATATATCTGCATGATTCAGATTTATAAATGTTGCCATACTAAGTATGCCATTATGAAAGAAAAAAAATTACAAAGCAATTAGGAAAAACAGCTAGATGAATATGAAGACGGGGAGGGGGATGAAGGAGAAGAATTCATTTAAGAAGGATAAGATGAATACGAGACGAGACAGAGGAGGCGGTCCTAAGATGGCAGAGGAATAGGACAGGGAGACCACTTTCTCCCCCACAAATTCATCAAAAGAACATTTGAACGCTGAGTAAATTCCACAAAACAATTTCTGAATGCCGGCAGAGGACATCAGGCACCCAGGAAAGCAGCCCATTGTCTTCAAAAGGAGGAAGGAAAAAATATAAAAGATAAAAAGAGAGACAAAAGAGGTAGGGATGGAGCTCCATCCCGGGAAGGGAGTCTTAAAAAAGCGAGAAGGTTCCAAACACGAGGAAGCACTCTCACTGCCGAGTCTGTGGCGAGCCTTGGAACCGCAGAGGGCAACATAACCAGGAGGAAAAATAAATTAATAATTAAAACCCACAGATTACGTGCCCAACGGTAACTCCCCCAGCGGAGAAGCAGCGCAGACGCCTGCATCCTCCACTAGCAAGCGGGGGCTGGGCAGGGAGGCGTGGGCTGCATTGCTTAGAGTAAGGACTGGGCCTGAATGCCCCGAGGGCAATCTGAGGGAACTAACTTAGGCTAGCAAACCAGACTGTGGGAGAGCTACCACGCGAAAACCCCTAACCTAAGACACCACCAGGCCCACTCACAGAACAAAGGACTGAGCATAGCTAGCCGGCTGCAGGCCAACCCATCCCCTGCCTCCAGTGACAGGCAGGCAAAGGCAGCCAGAGCTGGAAGGGGGCAATCGCGGCCCCAAAGAGGCATTATCTACCAAACTGCAAGCAGGCTTCGTTGCTAACCAAGACTTCTTGGGATTCTGGACGGTCAACATCCGCCTGAGAAGGTGCACCGGTTGTACACCCAGAAAACCCAACGGCAGGGACGGGGGAGGCAATAAATCGCAGCAACCACACTCACCAAACATCTCATCACCTGAGCTGCTCGGACCTGGGAAGTGCACAAAACGCAGGCCCAACGGAGTCTGCACCTCTGAGGACTACCCGAGCGCCTGAACCTGAGCAGCTTAAACTTGGGAGGTGCAGGAAGCCAAGGGCCGGCCTCGGACGGTTCCTGGCAGAGCAACCTGGAGCCTGAGCAGTGTGGGCAGGGAGGGCACACGCGCCGTGAGCAGGGGCAGGCCCAGTGTGGCTGAGGCACTGCAAGCACACGCCAGTGTTATTTGTTTGCAGCGTCCCTCCCTCCCCACAGTGCGACTGAACAAGTGAGCCTAAAAAAGTGTCCACCACCACCCCCCTTGTGTCAGGGCCGAAATCAGACACTGAAGAGACCAGCAAACAGAAGAAGCTAAAACAGAGGGAACCTCCTTGGAAGTGACAGGTGCAATAGACTAAAACCCTGTCGTTAGTACCGACTACATAGGGAGGGGCCTATAGGTCTTGAGAAATATAAGCTGGATCAAGGAACTATCTGAAAATGAACTGACCCCACACTGCCCACAACAACACCAGAGAAAGTCCTAGATATATTTTTACTATTTTTATTATCATTCTTTAATTTTTTTAATTTAAAAAAATTTTTAAGTCCTCTATTACTCCTTTAATTTTCATTTTTATAACCTACTATTACTTTGCAAAAAAAGAGAGAGAGAAAGAGACCCTATTTTTAAAGCAAATTTCATATATATATATTTTATACTTTTTGTACTTTTTTTCTTTAATATTGAATTTTTGAAAATCCAACCTCTACTCTAGATTTTTAATCTTTGCTTTTTGGTATTTGTTATCAATTTTGTACCTTTAAGAACCCAATCTTCAGTACCCACATTTACTTGTGAGCAAGATTACTGTCTTGACCGCTCTCTCCCACTTTGGACTCTCCTTTTTCTCCACCAAGTTGCCTCTATCTCCTCCATCCCCCTTCTCTTCTCTACCCAACAGTGTGGATCTCTTTGTGTGTGCCAGATGGTGGAGAACACTTAGGGAACTGATTACTGGCTGGATCTGTCTCCCTCCTTTTGATTCCCCCTTTTATCCTCCTGGACACCTCTGTCTCCTTCCTCCCTCGTCTCCATGTAACTCTGTGAACCTCTCTGGATGTCCCTCACTGTGGAGAAACTTTTCATCTTTAACTTAGATGTTTTATCAACGGTGCTGTATAGATGGAGAAGTCTTGAGGCTATTGTAAAAATAAGACTGAAAACCAGAAGCAGGAGGCTTAAGTCCAAATCCTGAGAACACCAGAGAACTCCTGACCCCAGGGAACATTAATTGACAGGAGCTCATCAAATGCCTCCATACCTACACTGTAACCAAGCACCACCCAAGGGCCAACAAGTTCCAGAGAAAGACATACCACGCAAATTCTCCAGCAACACAGGAACATAGCCCTGAGCTTCAATATACAATACAGGCTGCCCAAAGTCACTCTAAACCCACTGACATCTCATAACTCATTACTGGACACTTCATTGCACTCCAGAGAGAAGAAATCCAGCTCCACCCACCAGAACACCAACATAAGCTTCCCTAACCAGGAAACCTTGACAAGCCACCCGTACAACCCCACCGACAGCGAGGAAACTCCACAATAAAGAGAACTCCACAAACTGCCAGAATAGAGAAAGGCTACCCCAAACGCAGAAATATAAACAAGATGAAGAGACAGAGGAATACCCAGCAGGTAAAGGAACAGGATAAATGCCCACCAAACCAAACAAAAGAGGAAGAGATAGGGAATCTACCTGATAAAGAATTCCAAATAATGATAGTGAAAATGATCCAAAATCTTGAAAACAAAATGGAATCACAGATAAATAGCCTGGAGACAAGGATTGAGAAGATGCAAGAAAGGTTTAACAAAGATCTATAAGAAATAAAAAAGAGTCAATATATAATGAATAATGCAATAAATGATATCAAAAACACTCTGGAGCGAACAAATAGCAGAATAACGGAGTCAGAAGATAGGATTAGTGAGATAGAAGACAGAATGGTAGAAATAAATGAATCCAAGAGGAAAAAAGAAAAACGAATTAAAAGAAATGAGGACAATCTCAGAGACCTCTGGAACAATGTTAAATGCCCCAAAATTCGAATCATAGGAGTCCCAGAAGAAGAAGACAAAAAGAAAGGCCATGAGAAAATACTTGAAGAGATAATAGTTGAAAACTTCCCTAAAATGGGGAAGGAAATAATCACCCAAGTCCAAGAAACCCAGAGAGTCCCAAACAGGATAAACCCAAGTCGAAACACCCCAAGATACATCCTAATCAAATTAACAAAGATCAAACACAAAGAACAAATATTAAAAGCAGCAAGGGAAAAACAACAAATAACACACAAGGGGATTCCCATAAGGATAACAGCTGATCTTTCAATAGAAACTCTTCAGGCCAGGAGGGAATGGCAGGACATACTTAAAGTGATGCAAGGCAATAAGCTACAGCCCAGACTACTGTACCCAGCAAGGATCTCATTCAAATATGAAGGAGAAACCAAAAGCGTTACAGACAAGCAAAAGCTGAGAGAATTCAGCACCACCAAACCAGCTCTCCAACAAATACTAAAGGCCATTCTCTAGACAGGAAACACAAAAAGGGAGTGTAAACTCTAACCCAGAACAATAAAGTAAATGGCAACGGGATCATACTATCAATAGTTACCTTAAACGTAAATGGGTTGAATGCCCCAACCAAAAGACAAAGACTGGCTGAATGGATACAAAAACAAGACCCCTATATATGTTGTCTACAAGAGACCCACCTCAAAACGAGGGACACATACAGACTGAAAGTGAAGGGCTGGAAAAAGTTATTCCACACAAATAGAGACCAAAAGAAAGCAGGAGTAGCAATACTCATATCAGATAAAATAGACTTTAAAATAAAGGCTGAGAAAAGAGACAAAGAAGGACATTACATAATGATCAAAGGATCACTCCAAGAAGAAGGTATAACAATTATAAATATATATGCACCCAACATAGGACCACTGCAATATGTAAGACAAATGCTAACAAGTATGAAAGGGGAAATTAACAATAACACAATAATAGTGGGAGACTTTAATACCCCACTCACACCTATGGATAGATCAACTAAACAGAAAATTAACAAGGAAACACAAATTTTAAATGATACAATAGACCAGTTAGACCTAGTTGATATCTATAGGACATTTCACCCCAAAACAATGAATTTCACCTTTTTCTCAAGCACACACGGAACCTTCTCCAGGATAGATCACATCCTGGGCCATAAATCTAGCCTTGGTAAATTCAAAAAAATTGAAATCATTCCAAGCATCTTTTCTGACCACAATGCAGTAAGATTAGATGTCAATTACAGGAGAAAAACTATTAAAAATTCCAACATATGAAGGCTGAACAACACGCTGCTGAATAACCAACAAATCACAGAAGAAATCAAAATATGCATAGAAACGAATGAAAATAAAAACACAACAACCCAAAACCTGTGGGACACTGTAAAAGCAGTGCTAAGGGGAAGGTTCATAGCAATACAGGCATACCTCAACAAACAAGAAAAAAGTCAAGTAAATAACCTAACTCTACACCTCAAGCAACTAGAAAAGGAAGACATGAAGAACCCCAGGATTAGTAGAAGGAAAGAAATCTTAAAAATTAGAGCAGAAATAAATGTAAAAGAAACAAAAGACACCATAGCAAAAATCAACAAAGCCAAAAGCTGGTTATTTGAGAGGATAAATAAAATTGACAAACCATTAGCCAGACTCATCAAGAAACAAAGGGAGAAAAATCAAATCAATAAAATTAGAAATGAAAATGGAGAGATCACAACAGACAACACAGAAATACAAAGGATCACAAGAGACTACTATCAGCAATTATATGCCAATAAAATGGACAACATGGAAGAAATTGACAAATTCTTAGAAAAGTACAACTTTCCAAAACTGAACCAGGAAGAAATAGAAAATCTTAACAGACCCATCACAAGCCCGGAAATCAAAACTGTAATCAGAAATCTTCCAGCAAACAAAAGCCCAGGACCAGACGGCTTCAGAGCTGAATTCTACCAAAAATTTAGACACGAGCCAACACCTATCCTGCTCAAACTCTTCCAGAAAATTGCAGAGGAAGGTAAACTTCCAAACTCATTCTATGAGGCCACCATCACCCTAATACCAAAACCTGACAAAGATGCCACAAAAAAAGAAAACTACAGGCCAATATCACTGATGAACATAGATGCAAAAATCCCTAACAAAATTCTAGCAATCAGAATCCAACAGCACATTAAAAAGATCATACATCATGACCAAATGGGCTTTATTCCAGGGATGCAAGGGTTCTTCAATAACTGCAAATCAATCAATGTAATACACCACATTAACAAATTGAAAGTGGTCAACCACTTTTAAAAGAGTGAAACTAGAACAGTTTCTAACACCATACACAAAAATAAACTCAAAATGGATTAAAGATCTCAATGTAAGACCAGAAACTATAAAACTCCTAGAGGAGAAGATAGGCAAAACACTCTCTGACATAAATCACAGCAGGATCCTCTATGATCCACCTCCCAGAATATTGGAAATAAAAGTAAAAATAAACAAATGGGACCTAATTAAAATTAAAAGCTTCTGCACAACAAAGGAAACCATAAGCAAGGTGAAAAGACAGCCTTCAGAATGGGAGAAAATAATAGCAAATGAAGCAACTGACAAAGAATTAATCTCAAAAATGTACAAGCAACTCCTGCAGCTCAATTCCAGGAAAATAAATGACTCAGTCAAAAAATGGGCCAAAGATCTAAACAGACATTTCTCCAAAGAAGACATACAGATGGCTAACAAACATGAAAAGATGCTCAACATCACTCATTATCAGAGAAATGCAAATCAAAACCACAATGAGGTACCATTTCACGCCAGTCAGAATGGCTGCGGTCCAGAAGTCTACAAGCAATAAATGCTGGAAAGGGTGTGGAGAAAAGGGAGCCCTCTTACACTGTTGGTGGGAGTGCAAACCAGTACAGCCACTATGGAGAACAGTGTGGAGATTCCTTAAAAAATTGGAAATAGAACTGGGACCCAGCAATCCCACTACTGGGCATACACATCGAGAAAACCAGAATTGAAAGAGACACGTGTACCCCAATGTTCATCGCAGCACTGTTTATAATAGCCAGGACATGGAGCAACCTAGATGTCCATCAGCAGACGAATGGATAAGAAAGCTGTAGTACATATACACAATGGAGTATTACTCAGCCATTAAAAAGAATACATTTGAATCAGTTCTAATGAGGTGGATGAAATTGGAGCCTATTATAAAGAGTGAAGTAAGCCAGAAAGAAAACACCAATACAGTATACTAATGCATATATATGGAATTTAGAAAGATGGTAACAATAACCCTGTATGTAAGACAGCAAAAGAGACAAAGATGTATAGAACAGTCTTTTGGACTCTGTGGGAGAGGGCGAGGGTGGGATGATTTGGGAGAATGGCATAGAAACATGTATAATATCATATGTGAAACAAATCACCAGTCCAGGTTCAATGCATGATACAGGATGCTCGGAGCTGGTGCACTGGGATGACCCAGAGGGATGGCATGGGGAGGGAGGTGGGAGGGGGGTTCAGGATGGGAACACGTGTATACCCATGGTGGATTCATGTTGATGTATGGCAAAACCAATACAATATTGTAAAGTAATTAGCCTCCAATTAAAATAAATAAATTTTAAAAAGATGAATATGAGACAGAATGAAGGTCAAGATGAAACATTATTTAACAAACACAACAGAAATAGTGGGGGTAAGTCAGAGGAGGTGCTCTATATTATAAATATGAGATAATTATTTCAAATTCAACTTAGGAAAAAGTGAGGTTGTGAAAACTCAATACTTATATGCTTCTGAATGACATATAGCTGATTTTTATGAAGACCTGAAAGAAAATTTGATACCTAGCTTTTTTGGTGGTTGTTTTTGAGGTTGGTGGTTGTTTTTGTTTTTTTCTTTAAAGTGTAGTCATAAACTAACAATACTGTGTTAGTTTCAGGTGTATAGCAATGTGACCTGGTTACACTTGTATATGTATATATCTATACTGAATATAGTTCCCTCTGGAAGTTCATTTCAATTTGAAGTGATTTCTCTTTTTTAAAAAATTCTCACTTTGAAATTAATCAAGTGATGTCTTCTATTTAATCTAGCAAAACTTTCATTCATAGGCAATTCTAGATGAGCTGTATTTTAGGCCTTAGCAGATATATTGTGAATTAAGAATTTGTGGCCCTTCTGTTTCTTGCGGTTACTAACTTACTGTTTGATACGTACTGAATGTACTTAACTAATTTATCTTACTGTTTGGTATAATCTTGGTGGAGGTTTTGAATCTTTTTGAAAATAAAGAGGAAATAAGCATTTTATCTTGTCCTTTACTAAAATTATAATTTATAATTATGTAAATGAGATTCTTAAACTCTCTTTATGACATGAGAAAATTTTAAGCTGCAACAGTCTTAAAGAAAAAAATGTAGAACTCCACCCCGCCCCACCCCCAGAGAGATTCTGATTTATCTTTTCCTAATATCTGCAAGTCACACACATTGAATGAATGAAATCACAATTCATGATTTTTTTCTTATGTAGACTACTTGTTACAAAATTATAAGGAAAGAATTACCAACAGAGTTTATAAAATTATCTCAGAAAGATAATTTTTTACTTTAAAAATATCTCTAGTAATATGTATATTCCATTTTAAGAATTTTATTAAAGAATAAAATTTTAACAAGTTTATTTTTAAGAAGTATTTTTTTAAGTTAAGAAGTTATTTTTAAGTTTTATTTTTAAGAAACTTTATTAGCTTCAGTATTTATAGGTGTTAAATTAGCATGTCAGTTCTTTGTTATACATGTTAAACTAAAATGCAAATTCTTCCATATCTAAAACTCAGTCGTTGTGGTTACTTGATTTTTTCAGCTCATTTGTTCTTTCCTGATGTGAATATTGAATTCTGCTGGATAATCATAGATGTATTTGAAAACTTTTAAATCTCCAACTTGGATAATCATAGTTTTACTACTTTTTTTATATCTAGATTGTTCCTTCAACCTTTACCTGCCATTGAAGAGGGCATAGAAAGAAAATTATTAGAGCCGTTATGTGCTGTTTACAGGAAAAAAAGAAGAAAATGATGAAATTTTCAAATGAGGTTTTTAGAAAATGTATTTATTTTTTAATTGAAGGATAATCACTTTACAGAATTTTGTTGTTTTCTGTCAAACATCAACAAGAATCAGCCATAGGTACACCCATGTCCCCTCCCTCCCAAACCCTCCTCCCATCTCCCTCCCCATCCCACTTTTCTAGATTGTCACAGAGTCCCTTTCTGAGTTCCCTGAGTCATACAACAAATTCCCATTGGCTATCTATTTTACATAAGGAATTGTAAGTTTCCATGTTACTCTTTCCATCCATCTCACCCTCTCCCCACTTCCCCTCCCCCCATGTCCATAAGTCTGTTCTCTATATCTGTTTCTCCATTGCTGCCCTGCAAATAAATTCGTCAGTACCACTGTAGATTCAGAATCTTTGTAGATTCCATGTATATGCGAATAGTGTATGATATTTATATTTCTCTTTCTGACTTGCTTCACTCTGGAGAATAGGCTCTAGGTTTGTCAACCTCATTAGAACTGACTCAAAAGTGTTTCTCTTTATGGCTGAGTAATAGTCCATTGTATACATTGTTCTAGTTCTATGAAAAATGCCATTGGTAATTTGAAAGTGATCACACTGAATCTGTAGATTGCATTTGGTAATATAGTCATTTTCACACTATTAATTCTTCCTACCCAGGAATATGGAATATCTCTCCACCTGTTTATGTCGTCTTTCTTTTCTTTCCTCGGTGTCTTAGAATTTTCCATATACAGGTCTTTTGTCTCCTTAGGTAGGTTTATTACCAGATATGTTATTCTTTGTGTTGCAGTGGCGAATGGGATTGGCTCCTTAATTTCACTTTCTGATTTTTCATTGTTAGTATATAGGAATTCAAGTGATTTCTGTGTATTGACCTTGTATCATACAACTTTGTTAAATTCATTGTTTAGCTCTAGTAATTTTCTTTTACTAGAAAATAGATAGTTTCTTTTGGGTTTTCTATGTGTAGTATCATTTCATTTGCAAAAGAGAGAGTTTTACTTCTTCTTTTCAGATCTGGATTCTTTTTATTTCTTTTTCTTCACTGATTGCCATAGCTAGGACTTCCAAAACCATGCTGAATAACTGTGATGAGAATGGACAACTTTGTCTTGTTCCTGATCTTAGAGGGAATGCTTTTCATTTTTCCTCATTGAGAATAATGTTTGCTGTGGGTTTATTCTATACGGCCTTTACTATGTTGACGAAGGTTCCTCCTGTGTCTATTTTTTGAAGCGTTTTTGTCATAAGCAGGTGCTGAATTGTGTCAAAGGCTTTCTGCCTCTATTGAGATGATCATATGGTTCTTATTTTTCAATTTGTTAAGATGGTGCATCACATTGAAATTGGTTTGTGTATATTGAAGAATCCTTGCATCCCTGGCATAAACCCGAATTGATCATGGTATATGAGCTATTGAATATGTTGTTGAATTGTGTTTGCTAGAATTTTGTTGAGGATTTTTACATCTGTGTTTGTCAGTGATATTGGCCTGTAATTTTCTTTTTTGTGTTGTCTCTGCCTGGTTTTGGTATCAAGGTGATTGTGGCCTCATAGAATGAGTTTGGAAGTGTTCCTTCCTCTGCAATTTTTTGGAAGAGTTTCAGAAAAATAGGCATTAGCTCTTCTCTAAATGTTTGATAAAATTCCCCTGTGAAGCCATCTGGCCCTGGGCTTTTGTTTTGGGGAGATTTTGGATAACACTTTCTATTTCAGTGTTTGTAATTGGCTTGTTTGTAATTTTTATTTCTTCCTGATTCAGTTTTGGGAGGTTGAACTTTTCTAAGAATCTGTCCATCTCCTCTCGGTTGTCCCTTTTATTAGCATATTGTTGCTCATAACATTCTCTTATGATCCTTTTCATCTCTGTGTTGTCTGTTGTAACTTCTCCTTTTTCATTTCTAATCTTGTCAATTTGATTTTTCTCCCTTCTGTTCTTGATGAGTCTGGCTAGTGGTTTGTCCATTTTGCTTATCTTCTCAAAGAACCAGTGTTCAGTCTGATTAATCTTTGCTATTGTTTCCTTCATTTTCTTTTTGATTTATTTCTGCTCTGATCTGTATGATTTCTTTCCTTCTGCTGACTTTGGGGGGTTTTGGTTCTTTTTCTAGCTGCTTTAAATGTAGAGTGTTGCCTGTTCAAAGTTTTTCTTGTCCTGGAGGTAGGATTGTGCTGCTATCAACTTCTCTCTTAGAAGTGCTTTTATTGAATCCCATAGGTTTTGGGTGGTCGTGTTTTTGTTGTCATTTGTTTCTAGGAATCTTTTGATTTCCCTTCTTATTTCTTCAATAACCTTTTCGTTATTTAGTAATGAATTGTTTAATCTCCCTGAGTTTGTGTTTTTTTTACATTTTTCTCCTGTAGTTGATATCTAGTCTCATAGTGTTGTGGTCAGAGAAGATACGTGATATATTTTCAATTTTTTAAATTTACTGAGGCTTGATTTGTGGCCCAAGATGTGGTCTATCCCAGAGAATGTTCCATGTGCAGTTGAGAACAAAGTGTATTCTTCTGCATTTGGATGGAAAGTCCTGAAGATATCAATTAGATCCATTGGGTCTAATGTTTCATTGAAGTTTTGTGTTTCCTTATTGATTCTCTGTTTTGATGATCTGTCCACTGGTGTAAGTGGGGTGTTAAAGTCCCCCACTATGGCTGTGTTGCTGTTGAATTCCCCTCTTATGCCTGTTAGTGTTTGCCTTGTGTATTGAGGTGCTTCTATGTTGGGGGCATAAATATTTCCAATTGTTATATCATCTTCTGGGATTGATCCTTTGATCATTATGTAGTGTCCTTTGTCTGTTATAATATTCTTTATTTTAAAGTCTATTTTGTGTGAAATAAGAGCTGCCACACTGGCTATCTTTTGGTTACCATTCAAATGGAATATCTTTTTCCATCCATTTCCTTTCAGTCTGTATGTGTCTCTAGGTCTGAAGCGGGTCTCTTGTGGCCAGTGTATATTTGGCTCTTGTTTTTGTATTCATTCAGTTATTCTGTATCTTTTGGTTGATGAGTTGAATCCATTTATATTAAAGTAATAATCAATATATATGTTCCTGTTGACATTTTCTTAATTGTTTTGGGTTTGTTTTTGTAGGTCTTTCCTTTCTCTTGTGTTTACTGGCTGCAAATCCCTTTAGTATTTGTTGTAAGACTGGTTTGGTGGTGCTAAATTCTGTTAACTTTTGCTTTGTCTGTAAAGCTTTTGATTTCGCCATCAATTTTGAAAAAGATCTTTTCAAATAGGGTTTTCTATTTCTTTCTTATGTCATAGTAGTACTTTAAAATGCCTCATAATTCCAGCCTCACATAAGCATTTCTCTTCTACAAATTAAAACTTGTCTTTTAAGATCAATTTTAAAACAGAGTCCTCTTGTAGCATCTTGAATTGGTGTTTAACAATTAAACCTTTTCATTAAGCAAAATGCTTATTATGGTAATATGACAGAAATGAGCATTTTCATATATTTAGATGCTGTGAAATTTTTCTTTCTTCAGTAGTAGGTTTTTAAACTTGCTTGCTCTTTTGTGTAAGACAAAAAAAGAAAAAAATGTAGCTATTCTCCTTTAAAGAAAAAGGAGAATGAACCCTACTCCAACTAATGAATTAAATTACTTTGCCAAAGTCACGCTTTTAACTTACCTGATTCATTTGAGGAATTCATTTGGTAATTTTATCAGATTCAAGAGTACAGAATTGTATCATCTCTTTTGGTGCCATAAAATGTTAGGGAATGCCACTTTAGGGGCTTTGAACAACTCATTTAACCTTTTTTTTTATTTTAAAGCTGTTATTGGTAAATAGTGGGGCAAAGGTAGATAGTTATTTCTATACCTCTAGCTATAAATTTGATGGTTACTGAATGTGGAATTGGGAAGCATTACTTATATTCCAGAATTCCACACTAACACCTCCTCAGTTTCATTCTGCTCCTTGTGTTTTGGTAAACTTTGGTTTATATATTTCAGTGAACACCATCAGGGTTTTGCTATCTCCTGGATCCAAATGAAAAAGAATTAGAAAAGGCAGTGGGGAAAGAATAGCTTTAGTGCAGAAAGAAGAAAGTTTCCTTTCTGTCTCTGAGGCACTAAGGTGTCACATCCTCTACATCTGACTGTTTAATGGAAAATCCAGGTGGTAAGACCGAAGAGGACAGATGTTGTGTGTTTTTATTTCTCTATCTCTGCCAGTCAGATGGGGAAGACTGGATGTGAATAATTGTATCTTATTAAAAAGGCTTTCTTGAAATTTTGGGAATTTTGTTTCTTTCCCTCAGAAAGAAGCACATTTTACAAAAATTTCAGTGACTTGTAAGTGATAAAATTTATGTAAGCACAAATATATTTTTATCACTTAAAATCAGGGCCAATACTGAGTCAAATAATAAATTGAAAACAGAGTCTCTAGAATTAAGTAATAGCAATTATTCTTAGTGTCAAACTTTCATTAGAGGTTGAAGAAGAAAAGAAGCACAAAGATGCTGCTGATGAGAGTCGACTGATTGAGCAGAGAAAGAGTGGAGGAAATAACAAGCAGGCGTTTCCTGCTATGGAGAATAAAGGTTCTCATAGGTAAGCCTATATCAAAATTTAACAGTAGGTCATTTGTTACTTTCCTGTAAAATCATTTCTAACTTGAGCTAATGTTTGTGATTTATGAATTTTATATTTCACTAGGGATATAGTTATTTTGAATACTCTTGTCCTTTAGCCTCAATACTAGAGTTCCTTTGTTAACATACCACCGTGTTACAGTATTAGAGTATTCTGGAGTTGACTGCATACTTGCCTTAACCAGTGTGTTGTAAAGTTAAATTTATGTCACTAATGAGCATCCTTTCATTTCAGTCTGAGGGCTTCTCTCAGCGTTTCTCATGAGGCGGGACTAGTGGTGATGAACTCCCTCAGGTTTGCTTTGTCTGGGAAAGTTTTTATTTCTCCTTCATTTCTGAAAGACACCTTTTTCTGGATAGAGTACTCTTGTTGGCAGTTTATTCTCCTAGCACTTTGAGTATGTCCATGGATGGAGCCAGATTGCTGTTGGTGGCGGGAGAGCCGATGAGGCACCTGCCTTTCATCCATGATGCTGATGTCACCCATGTGGGTGGTTTACAAGTAACCGACCCCGCCCCGCCTAAATTTGATTTCTTCTTTCATGGTGAATGTGCCACATGTCATTTTAAAATCATCTAAATAAGTGTTACCTTTTTCTTTGAGCGTGGGCTCCAGGGTGCTGGCTTCAGTGGTTGTGGAGCACGAGGATCATTGCTGCTGTGGCATGTGCTATCTTCCCTGACCAGGGATCGGACCTGTGCCCCCTGCATCAGCAGGCAGATCCTAAGCACTGGAAAGTACCAGGGAAATTCCTAAATTAAACATACTGTATTTAAAAGCAAAACAAAAAAATATAGTGTAAATCTATTATGACTCCCATGTCTAAGAGTCGTGGTGTTTAGGCCAGGGACTCCAGGTTTTCAGTGTAACCCCCTTGAGGTTCTTCCCAGTGTCTTTCCAGAGCATCTCTCTACTTTCTTCCATGTATTTTGTACTTTTCCTTCCAGGTTCCTAGGAAAACAACCTAGATGCCGTGTGCCTGATCTGTGTACTCACATTCTAATCTCCCAGTAGAATGATTTCTCGTTTTCTCTTCCTTTTGACCTTCTGTCTTCACTTCTTCTGCAAATCCTTCCTTATTTCACTTATCACTTTCATATGCCAACTCTTACATATCATATTGTACCATAATTATATATCTCTGTTTGAAGGAAGAATTTGTTTTCTTGCATATGGTTGGTACTTCATATGACTTAATATGGGTTAAGAGTTGGAATTTTACAAGAATGGTTTTTATCTTTATTAGTCGAAATATTTGAAAACATTGGCTTTTTTGGACTTTT